>NC_091939.1:26161945-26339445 GCF_041260155.1 Ptychodera flava
AAAGGTTTCTTCCGTATGAATATTTAGATCTCCGAGCGATTGGAGAAGAGGAGCTACCACCGAGGGGGGAATTTTATAGCGAATTGACGGAAGAGGGGATTTCAGAATCTGATTATGAGCATGCATTGAAGGTGTGGGATGAAGTGGGATGTAAGACGATTAAAGATTATATGGAATTCTATTGTGAGACGGACGTTCTCCTTCTTGCAAATATATTCGAAAATTTCCGCGACACATGTTTAGAAGCATATAAGTTAGATCCAGCCCACTATATGTCGGCGCCCGGTCTAACATGGGATGCTATGTTACTTTATACAGGTAATAAGTTTGGGCTCATTCAAGATGCTGAGCAGATGAATTTCGTACAGAGGGGAATTCGAGGCGGTATCAGCCAGTGTAATATTCATTATTTACAGACAAATCATCCTGCTTATGCAACAGATGACGCGAAGGGAGCTGGTGGGAATTACGATCTGAGAACCAGTGACCGAAATAAAATATCTCGATGCAAACAATCTCTACGGCTGGGCAATGAGTCAGGCAATGCCTACGGGCGGACTTCATTGATGACGATGGAAGAGTGGGACGAATGGTATGCCCGAGACGGCAGAGCGGCGGAGCAGGGCCGGTTCCGGGGGAGGTGGGGACCTGGTCCACCTTCCACCAAGTTTTCTAGAAGTAGACTTAGAATATCCGGTCGAATTACATGAAGAACACAGCGATTTGCCATTAGCGCCACATCACTATGAATTTCCGAGGCAGGGCACTCGATGATTACAAGTGTGTTGGACAGAGAGAGATACGTCTTACACTACAAGTTGCTGGAATTCTATCTTCGGATGGGAATGAGATTGAAAAAGATTTATCGGGTGCTTGCTTTCGATGAAGCTCCATGTCTTGCAGAATATATTGACTTTAACACTAAAATGAGGGCAAAGGGAAAGACAGATTTCGAAAAGAATTTCTATAAGCTGATGAATAATGCAATGTTCGGTAAGACAATAGAGATGTTCGAAAGTACAGAGACTTTAAATTTGTTTCGGACTGGAACGGTACGGATAGCGGCCGTAAAAAGATTCAGAAGTATAATCCAAAGACGAAACATATAACTTTCATAACTTCCGAAGAGGATGGCGATTCCTGCGACAGTGCCCTACTGGAACTGAAAACGGATGAGCATAGATATGTAAAACCAGTTTTCATCGGCGCCGCAGTACTGGAACTTTCTAAGCTGCTTATGTATGAGACGCATTACAATTACTTTCGGAAGTTCCCTGGAATACGATTAGCCTACATGGATACTGATAGTTTTGTTTACAGTGTGCCGATCCCGATCCGGACGTAACTTTCAATGATATAGTTCGGGAAGATGTGGAAAAGAATGGTGAAGGAGTCGATACTATGATACTAGTGGGATGAGTGGGCCCAACTTTCCGAAGATTAATAAAAAAGTGATAGGTAAATTTAAAGATGAGTTGAATGGTGAACCTATTCTTGATTTTGTCGGCATACGCTCGAAAGTGTATGCTTTTCGAACTCCCGTTTCCGAGACGAAAAAAAATAAAGGGGTGAAAGATGTTTGTGTTAGAAAACATTTGAACTTTGAAGACTATAAGATCTGTTTGAAACTGGAAGGAGCCGGAGCCGGCACAGTTTGTACAGTTTGTACGGAAAAAAGGCTGGAGAAATCCGTAGTGAAAAGCGTAGTAAAATTATGATGGCGCCAAATGATATCAAACGTGTGCAGTTATACGATCTGGACACGGGCGAATGGCTGGCAGAAACATGGCCGATAGGAATGACCTACGGTTTAAAATTGTAAAGACTTTAATCTACTATTTTCAACAGTGACCTGGGCATCACTGATAACATAAACGTGGGCAAATATATTATCATCGCGAGCGTCGTCGGCACCCTTAACTGAGGTGTCTTTCTTCAGAATTTCAAGTTGAATTCCGTCCTTTGTGTTCATTACTCTAAGACCATTTCCATGAAACTCAATATCTTTAAAACTACGCAGATCGATAAACAGACAGAATTGATTCGTAAAATAATCGACTTCATCTATATCAATTTCACACCAATCTTTATCTTCAGCAAAATACCGTCGCACCTCTCGCCAAAATTGTCTTGGTATCATCTTCTGAGCGTACACTTTATTTGCAATGCCTTCGATTGATACAGACACAGATTCAATGCGTGGATTATGGTAAAAGTTCAGTGTCTGCAAACCTAGGATCGATTGATTAGTGAATAGTATCGCGATAACCTCTAATGCTACGTCGTGGTACATTTATATTTTCATTGATAACCGTGTTCGATTCTTTGAATGGGATTGTTCTAAAATAATGTATATGCTCGTAGAGAAAACTTTTCCCACTGTTGTAATAACCAGCAGTTGACCTCGCGAGGTCGGGATCAGTTATTGTTTCGTATTCCATTTGAATGTTTTTTAATTTATAATTGGGGTTATTAGTACTAACGGTATTGACAATTAATTGTAAGACTGGTGCCAACGTAATTTCCCATTCAATATGACTCCCTAACTCTTTTGGATATGCAACCCCATGGCCTGTTATGAGAGGATGAGTCAAACGAATAGCATATTTTGTTTTATACGCGTCAAAAAGTAAAAGATCGTCCCATTTTGAAGACCTGTCGTCATTTGCATCGGCCGCGCCACTTCTCAATTTTCTTAGATTTTCGTTCTGAATTCCGTACAGTGTCATATTTGCTCTCTCCTTTTTATGTTTGAAGAGATCGCGATAACCTTCAAAAAGGTTATATTTATTCAAATTGAAAAGTTCCTGCCCCTCGAATGTGAGTTTCATACGCTCCACCAAATTTTTTGCAACATTTTGTACTACACGGGTATCTTCACCTCCCATTACTTCGAGATCAAAAACCAGGTCGAAAGTATCTGGAACTAGTACTACTCCGCTTTCTAACTTTGGACATCGTATGATAAGTGTCTGGCCTGGATCTGCCTCACTTGGATTATGAGCAATCACATGATGAGTTCTTTCTGACTTCGTTCCCTTCGGTATTCGGTTGTGAAAGTCGGTAATAATGTTCTATCGTACCCCATTTTTCGTGTAATGTATATAGTAGAAGAAAAAAAGAAATTACAGTTGAAAAGAAAATTAAGTTTCACTTCGTGTATATAATGACTTAGAAGAAAAAATCACATCTTTACGTAAATATTTCCGTCTGCCTGAAAGATAAATCGATTGCCTGTGTCGCGAATCAATCGAAGAACCCAATATTCTTGTAGATGTTGGACTTCCATTTCATCATTGTCAATCTCCTGAAAGACGTTTATGAATTCTAGTCGCTTAAAGAAGTTAGTCTTTTGACATTCCTTCACGAAAGCTAATATGTTATGATACAGATTATCATCTTTGAGTCGGACACCTGGATTTGCTCGAAGGATATGGCGATTTACCCGCCGAAGTTTGCACCATTCCAATTCGACAGAGAAACCAAACAGGTCTTTATTTTTAGAAAGAAACTTTGCAATATTCTTTTCACCAAACATGCGGGGTCATATATTAATACATAATTTTATTTATAATGACTAATGTTAATCCAGTTAAAAATATCCATAGCTGTTCTCCAACAAATCCGACCACCGATCCTGCTGTTTTTAATAGAAAACTGACAAGGGAACCGATTAAACCTGGTATTGCAGCAGCACTTTTTGCGGCCAATGTTTTTAACCATTCGCCAAATTGCTTTACAATTTCTTTCGCTTTTGTATATACTTTGGGCGGACCTGAACCTCCTGTGTTTGCTCCAGTTCCTGCTCCCCCTCCTCCTACTTTAGTCACAGCCAGGGCAATTGTTGATATTGTCATTCCAAGGGCAGTCAGTATTGCAGCTATTGTAATACCATTTCGTTTAAATAACTCTGTCAGCTTCAGTCTGAGTGATAATTCTGGATCGGAAATTACATCACGAAGAGACCTAGTCGTAGCCAGACTTTCACGTGCCTCACTAATCTTACCATTTTCGTATTCAATTCGATTGTCAATTTTAGCTTCTCTTGTTATAAGTTCAGCTAGTAGTTTCTCGGCTTTTTCTTTTCCTTGGGTGTGATCTTTAGGAATTTCCTTTAACTGTTTTTCAACTTCTCTTTTCTCTAGCCTTATTTTAACTTTTTCATTGTTAAGGTCGCTAATACGCATATTCGCAATCCTTAATTCATCATTAATAGCTCTATATTCTGGGTTTAGATTGTTCCATTGTTCGATTTTATTTTCAAAAGCTTGTATTTTATCTGCATTACCAGAAGCATCTTGTCGTAAGAATGTCAGTTCATCTTTGTATACACCCATGTCTTCTGGCGTCATCTTCTCAGCCGGTATTTTATCATTTTTCACATCTTCAGAATACAATGTTGAACTAACAAATTCGGGCTCTGCGCTGCCTCCCTCAAACTGTATACTTTACTTACAAATTCATATCCTCCCGCTTCTTTTTTTACTGTCTCGAGTGATCTAAATCCACGTCCTGATAGTTTTGATAGCCTGAGGTTTTTATAATACAGCTTTCCATCCTTAATATTTGCATTAAAAATCAATTCAATTCGTGCTGCTTCATCAGTAATATTATTCTCATCTAAGAATTGTTCAGCCATTTGTATTCAATTTTACTCTCTGTCCAGTCACACGATCTACCTGCGGGCTCCGCGCGCTTGAGCTAGCAAGGAAAGGATCAGCTTCTGCAAGGGCATTATCTTCTATATAGAATGTTTCAGGAGTAGCGTCATCATCATTTAAATTTGCATCATCGAAATCCTGGAGTGGTATATCTTCTCCTCCTTCTGCCATATTGTCTTTCTATATTACTACAATTATTTTTTATCATCCTTACATATACAGTAAAAAATGCACATCTCAGTTGTTGAAAGCGTTGAACAATTGGCCGACTATATCGAAAGAACTAGCGCTGCATATCGACGAAGTTACAAATTAATGGGTCGAATTGATATGGCTCTCAATATTACTAAGGGAATTCTTGTAAGTTCTGCTGTCATAGCAGCAATTCCGACAGTTCCAGTTCTTTTAGCTTAACTCCTATACCAGTGTTATTATTGATGTGATACAAGGAAAAACGGAGTATCAAAGAGACGAGAGAAATATAAACATTATTACGTGCAATATAAACAGCTGCTTACACAAATACAAGAAAAAGGTGCAACAACAGAAAACGGGTCAGAACTTATTCAGGACATATTTCATCAGGCACTAGAAATTCAAAAACAAGAAGGATTTAGTCCACCTCTGGAAAGATACCTAAGACATTATGGATTGAATGGATATGAAAGAGTTACTAGATTCAGAAAAAATTCACAGAAACCTATCGGAACGATTTTTCTGAAAACTGTAGAATGACAGACATTGAACATGACATCACAAGTTACTAAGCAACTGGAACGGTATTGCAAAATTCCTGGAAAGCCCCTGCTGAAAACGTCCCGATAGGGGTATTGCACAACAGTGTTCTGATAGGGGTATTGCGCAACATCCCTATGGTTCCGCTCGTTCCGACGACTCCAAACATAGTGAAAAGGGAACAGCCAGCAGATAAAATTCACATCCAGAAACGAGACCCGCACCTTCGGAACCGTAACCGAAGGGTTGCCTTTGTAAGAGCAGACCGGCTCTGGTACGGCTCAGTCAGAATCTATCTAACAAATGAGAGAGAGAATAGAATGTCGTTCCGTTTTGATAGTGGGGGTGAGTCATAGCACATTGCGCAAGTCCAGGCCTGACTCAGCAGGGAATTTCCCCGCTTAGTTCAGGACAATGCACTGCTGCGCAAGCTGCCAGCTGTTGCGCGTGTGTGAGTTCGTATATAGGTCAGGGTCATACTTTAGTTACATGGATGGTTAATTTTTCCTTCGCTTCATGTAGATAAATGAATAAAATGGGGTGTAAAATTCTTACTCTATCCCAGTTGACCACCTTTTCTTACTACTTGTAGGACTTAAAACATTTAAGTGCAATACTGTGGCTATTCTAGATCTGAATGCCATTTCAAATGATAATTTCATAGCACACACATAGAGCACATAGTATGAATACTTAACTTGAATTTTTAGAAAGAAGTACAGTGGAACCCGTTGTGAAACTAGACTTTCAAAATATTTAGCATAAGTAATTCTAGTCATTTCCCTCAAGCTGCACTAGCAGATACAGTAGTGTGAGGGCGCTCCGGGCAAACAATTGACACGGTGAGAAATGTCTTTTTAGGGATAAATCAAGCAAGTGTTTCAGGTCATAAATATACTTCTTATTTAACGGTATAAACTAAATAACTTCCGTGAATTGAAAATGTGATATGTGTTTGATTGAATTGGTTGACATACATATTCTATAAAGTCCTGTGGAAATCAAGAGATTTAGAAGAATAGTATAAACAAATATAATTACATTTCAGAACCTCACAAAAACTCAACACCGTCACTGTTTATAACCGTGTTAATTATATTGATGTAATGATCAAAGATCGAGATAAAACTTAGAATGGTATATAATAGGACACTGCATGAAAACGCAATAATACAGATAAATTCACATTAATGAGTCGACTGTATTATTGAATAATACACGTGAATTCACATGAATCCACATGAATACAGGCTTGCTGAATACAAGCGATGGATTATTGACTGTATTCATCTGTATATGCACTCTTCAGCTAAAATACAGGCAATAATCCATCAAAATACAATGAGTATTATTGGGTTTTCATGCAGTGGGACTGTTTCACTGTGCGTAAAATATATTCGCAACATGTTACATATTGTAGTTCTGAGCTATCGAATACGTCATTTTCAAGCAATTTCTATGTCACGAGACAACTTGTTTGTTTACACTGAAAACTGGAAAAGTTCCTTATTGTATTTATACAATCGCGATGTTCTGTGCTATGCCCGTTTCTAATAGAGGTATATAATGATAAATTTCGCTTATTTTATTTATAATTGTATATATTTGTAGTTCCGTGCAAAAACTCTTTTAGTCACATTTCACTTAATCGGTTAAGTACTTTAATTTTCTTTCTATGGATTTATAAATGTTTTAAGGAAATAAGGCAAGTGAGTCAATTAGGAGTCAAAAGTCACTGAAAATGGAACAAAGTGATTGATCGGGAATTAAACAAAATATCTGAAACTCTTTTACATGAAAAGAATTTACGATTAAAGAAACAAAAACCTCATGTGGGAGTAACTGTGACACATTAACATGATATTGTAAAGACATTATTTAGTAAAGTAATTTGCAGATGTTTTGCACGAGGAATCATCTCAAATGACTGAAGCTTTTACGAATTCCTCTGAAAAACTATTTTCAGAGTTATTGAAGACCAACTGCATACTTGTCTTCAGCGAATGTCGTCAGGTGGTTACACAAGCACACAGTTGTTGTGATATTTGATTCTGGCGATACCTAGGAATACAATAATAGAACTAACGTGAGACACAATGTGATCAAGTACAAAAATATAACACAGGAAAGACACGCGTTTGTTATACCCGGGCCTTTTAGGATTATATAATTGTTCCCATGATTCCTCGATTCCACATTTAACCACTTTACCTTTTCTTTTAAGATCCTGTAAACATGTGTTTATTCATTTGTGGAAAATCTATGCCATTTAGTGTTAGTTTTCGACGATAAAGTATGACATTGTTGACAAATTTAATATCTCATAGCCAAATAAGCTATAAAGTCTTGGCCACGTTATTATGTGTTGCCGAGAAAATCCAATAACTATTTTGGATCTATAGTACCCATTGTAGGCGTGTCATGACTGTAGACAGTTACTAGTTTTAACCAAGCCGGCTTTTTAACGATTATAAATTTTAACATTTTGGTCGGTAAATCGGGAGCGTCAGCAGCCTCTGCTGCTAATTGGCCGGGCAACGACCTGCTTAGTTTTGAACAATTAGGCTATCTCCAATCCCTGTTCACACTTCATGAGCAAAGAACAGTGCACACCTTGCATCCATCGGTATTCCAAAGGGCGCTTCCTTCATCGAGGTAGTTGCATTTGATTTGCTTCAAAGTCATCGAGAAGGTAACCTCCACTTCTACAATGAATGAACAAAGCAACCCGAATGATTGTGAGAGAGAGAGAGAGAGAGAGAGAGAGAGAGAGAGAGAGAGAGAGAGAGAGAGAGAGAGAGAGAGAGAGAGAGATTGTTGGTTAATCAGAAAGTTGTGTGGTTCTCTTGTATTACCTAGAGACGTTCCGTTTTATGTGTGCTCGTGAGTTGTGTGGTCTCTTATTTGGGAGAGCGAAGTTTAATAAGTTATTTCGACTGACTGAAAGTGATGGTCTTTGGCTGTCAGACCCTAGGTTTCTGAAAAGCTGAATAATTATTGTAGGTATGTACCATACTGTTGACTGAAGAGGAAGCGACTGCGTTTTGCGAGGCGATGTGGGTGTAATGTTCACAGCAGACGTCATGTACGTTGCAATCGTTGGTATATACGTGGCCTGATCGACATATATATGGTCTATCTGCTATGTGGGTCGGTATAGGGCCATACATGATGACGCTGTCAATACACATCGTTCCACTTCCGGGCCTTCATTTGAAACTTTTGAAATTTTTGGTAATAAATATTGCTAAAGTAATGCTGATTTTGTTTCAAGTAAAGTCCCTGGGAGCACGCCTGGAGCCTCTCAACGCCACAAAAGTGCTGATTCTGACTTGTGTCATCGCAATATGCAGGGCATGTCTGCCAATTATGTTGAACATGTATGCATGTAGTATACGAAATATCACGTAAGGAACTTATTGCAACTTACTCGACACAAGAGTAAAGGTCACATAATAATCTCCAGTCATCATAAAGTATTGCTTAGGAATGAAGATACTGGAGTGTTCTCTATCAAAACGGACCTCTACAGAAAATTGGTAGCCACGGTACTCCTCCGAATAGTCCACTTCCTCTTTGAAAACATACGCTGAAGTGTTTCCGTAGAGAATGTCTGAATTTTCAAACCAGATTATTGTTGCATAGAATAGCCTCTTTATCTGTCGAGTCAGAATAAAGATTAAGACCTTTAATTAACTTGTCAAGTATATAAATACGCAAGTAATGAATCCGAGTCAAAAAGTTATAAACTTGTCCACACACAAACAATACCTGTTTATTGGAAGTCTTCAGAACGCTTGAAAGTTACACAAAATTTTTTAAATAAATCATTTTCATTCGTTTCCCAAGTGCCGTCATAAAACACACCCAAATTGTCGAAACTATAATAAACTAGTTGTAGATAGTTAGTAGATCAAGTAGCTTTTAACAGCCATCAACTGTGATGATTAACTGAACTGTATATTGTTGCAGGACGTATCCTTTGTAAATAGAAGAAACTTACGTACTAAATTCAGCTTACCGGAATGTTCATGCCAAAGAAAGTGACGTCATTAATCACGTGGTAAACACCAGTCACCAGGGCAAACGTTTCCTGTGGGGGAGGATCACTTGCGAAGGAAATGCAAATATCTTCATTTGTTTCTTTCGCTTGAATATTTGGTAAGAATAGTTAATGGAAAAAAGTACATTAATTGAGTGCAGCTCTTAAGACATGCAAAATTACAACCAGTTGAAATTTTTACAATCACAGTTAATAGAGTATGCTATCTGGAGTTGAAATGGTAGATATGCCAGGCAAATTCAAGGGTTCGATATAACGTGTATTGAAAACAGACCTATTATGTGATAGATATGTTTATGTTTCTGCTTCATTTTAATTTTATTTGATCACCACCTGGAAAATGGTATGCATCCCAGCACAGAAACTCACCTTCAATTTCACGGCCATTTCTGTCAGTGAAAGACAATGAAAGCACATTGTCTGCTGAAATGATGTAGGTATTGTTTTCAATTTTCATTTGCATAGATCGTCTATTGAATCGTGTGGCCTTGAAGAAAAAATAATGTAATATAAATAAGATTAACTTTCATCAACGTGATCATGTTAGAGAAAGTGCCCGTGTATTTTACAAAAAAACAGATGTATGTCACTATGAAGACATTGTAAGATAGTGCGAGATGGCGCGAGAATTTAGTTAGAAATTTTCATCTTTTTTTCTCGTTATACGGGAGAACAGCTGGAGAATTAACTTTTCTCGCCAACAGAATAGAAAATTCATCTGCGAGAAATGCACTTGTCGTCATGACCCTACCAGAATTGTAGTTTCTCGCAATTGATGTGTGCGAGAAATGGAAGTCGCACGCCTATTCTGAATTGTATTCTCGCAGTTTAAAAGCGAGAAAAAAAAACAATTCTCACAATCCTTGCTGCTGTGAGTGTGAGATCGATAGTGTGGCATAAATCGATACACTCTGTGTAACTTGAAAGCATTATGTGAAATGAGCGGTTGGTGTGATACAAAATATATCAAACGAGTATGATAAATCTCATTGTCGGACCTCGAAGGTTTGAGATGCTATTATTCTCGTAGATTCATTGCGATTAATAGCAGACAGTTGCCAAATTCCTGAAAATAGATTGTAAGACTGTCATAAAAATGAATTAGTGTGAAGCATATTCATTTATAATTTGTTTAATATACACGGTATGAGTGTTTACATTCTATTGAAAATGAATATCATCTAGGACGAAATATGATGGTCAAGGACATGGACACAATCAACGGGAGAACATTTTTCAAGATAAGATACATGGAAATTGCCGACCCTCTCCAAATCGCGTCGGGTTCATAAGCATCACCTGTTACAAGGGGAAGTTATCACATCACTGTGACTGACCCGTACTAATTGTGCCGAATTAGGTATTCAACAGCATTTTGGTTGAAATTCAAAACAAATAGCACGTCTAGTTTTCTAGAAAATTACAAAGTTAGGCATCGTGGGCATCTCAGAGAATAATTCTCCAAAAGTTCAAGGGACATATTTGTAAAGTTCTATCTCTCAGCAAATTGAATGACTGTTAGAGGAAAACTAAAGACTATTATCTCATATAAAACCATTCACTTTGTTTTCCTAACCGCCTGAGCAAAACATGTTATAAAAGCATAAAATTGTTATTAATAATATTTAAACAGTACCTTTGATATGATGTCCTTGAAAATACAAATTTTCTAATATAATTTCCAATGAATAATTGATGTCAATGTTTCACCCAAATTGGCCAAGGAGAGCAAATTTATTCTATGAGTGTTCAAAAGACCACTAAACACTATAGTTGCACCGTTCCTTTATAAGGGACGGGCACATAGAAAATTTATCGAATGTCACGCCCCTCTGACACGCTGCCATTCCGGTAAAAATAGTACCATCCCTCTCTGAGGACCGCTTGTGGATATTTACTCTAGTTTTTGAATGACTTTGCTCGCACATAATGAGTGGTAGTCAGTGTGTTTAGTTGTTCACACTTTATCATAACTCATGTACCGTGTTCAATGATCACACTCACAATTGCGGCAAGTTATTTTGGTTGTCGAACTGCCTTGAAGTCCCCGCATTTTAATAGTCTCAGAAGTGAAGTGCATGTCCTACCAACGACGTTTGCCTACTTGTCTGTCTGTCTGTCCGTTAGCCTGTTTGTCTATCAATCTATCTGTAGGTGCATTTGTAATTTGCATCACTGAAAATTAGCAATCTCTGAAACAACTGACGGATTTAAGAGAAATGAGAACATATATTATGTATCTGTATTTTGATGTGTGAGTGAAACTGATTAGGCTTTGGTAACTCCCGCCGGCACCTCCATGAAGTAATGGCAGATGAAAATCTTTCAAGAATAATAGTTGTCTGCTCAGAGGGACTTCAATGCTATTCCCCTTTTGTATGAAAGGAACGTAATGAATAGTGAAAATTGTTGTGTACGCGGTTACGTTTTCATGTTGTAATCCATTCAGTGGATGATATTTTCGGCGGCACACTTACTAGTTTTTGTATCAGAGTAGTGTCCAATTTGTTTAAGAGAAAGGGCTTGTTATTTTGACTACTCGAAACAAGTAATTAGTCCGATGACCATGCTGTTTTTCTCTCATTTTGGTCGGCAACATATTATTCTATGTAAAAATATAAACAAATATATTTGATAAAGTTGTCTCTCAGTCAACGTTAACGAATTTATGTCCAATTTCTTTTGTTGAGCAGAAGAAATATAACTTGAAAGTATACTTACTATTCTGTTAATGGCTTCATCATCTAAAGACTGATTGGAGAATATTTTCTTTGCTGGTGGAATGACAAACCCGTCGCCATCTCCGAGTGCAATGGTGGCGTTTGTCACTTTCTCTGCAGAGTCACTCTCCAAGTTCAAATTAATGTAAGGTGTATCCAATACGACTTGACCGCTTCCTGGTTTAGTATTTCGCAGAACAAAGCTAGAGAGTCTGTTAGTGGATTGTAGAATGGTTTTAATTGGCAATTCTTCACCAATAACACTAGTTTTGTTCATCGCTTTGACTGCCAAGAAAGCTGTAATTCCCTCATGCATGTCCTCTAGAATCTCTGTAACGTAGAGGTGAGTTAAACTTGTTATTTCGTTCAAACACAAGATGGCATTGAACACAAACTATAACTTTTTAGCAATACTTATTTAAATTCGTAACTTATATAATCCACGCTTAGTACCGTTTTAAGCGATTTATTCTATTACCTCTGCGATATCACCACGAATTCAAACTTTCTCCGTTTGAAATTAGCGATATATTTAAATGGGCCTGTACAGTAAAATTAAATAGAAAAGGATACCCATCTTCTTGCCTTAATATGGAAACAAGTAATTTGAATTTTTGTGCTGAGGAATGTTTTAGCATATCGATGATGTAGAATTATGCTTTTTGAACACAGCTGATCTAGAGTGTAGTATTATTGTTTGAACATGTTAATTTTACACGAGGAGTAGTAAAAAGTTAGTATTAGTTTTTAAACGCTATTAACTAACTTTTAGTAATTTTCCCTGTTTTGGATTAAAGTAGGTAGTATCAAGTTTTGTTTCACTCCTGGAAGCAGGTGGAAACTGCTTTTTAAGCTTGTCGACGCAGCGTGCATAGGTTTAGAGTGCACTCATATTTTTGAACGTTTAAATGTAGTCTGCACTTGAATTAACTTGAATTAACTAAAATGCAAACGAGATATGTAGAAGCTAGATTTGCAGGCTAAATACTGTTTATTTAACATGGATTCAGGGAGTAGAGTACACAATTATGGTTTACAAACAAACATACTTACATGTAGTAAAAAGTCACCAAACAATACAGTAACTTGCCCTTTCAAGTTAAGCAAACTTTCTATAAACAAGAACTTTTATAAGGATAACTGCATAGCTTTTTCTGTGGTATTTATTCAATGCCAGATTTCTTCATTGCTGATAATATGAAAAAGAAGCTAATATTCACACTTATTCTATTTTTAAACGTCATAGTCATGTCTACGCATTTTCATGTTGAAAAAGATATAAATATATGGCTATTGGAACCATATGACAACGGGATACTTCTGTGAATATGTTTGCTGTTTTTGTGTTTGTCAAAAACTAATGATATGGTTAATTTACCAACCCTCTGCCATGGCTTGACTTTCTTCTGGTGATGAGAAAGGTATTTTGTCAAGGTTGGAGATTATGGCGGGAAATTCACCAAACCTTTCGATAATCTGTCAGAATATAAACGATGTATATAGAATCTGTTACCAAATACTTCGTTTAAATGGATAATGTACTCTGTTTTCATCCCTTATTAATAATCTTTACGGCCCTGATACGGCTATTGCGACCCGAGGTCGTACGGCGGAAGGGCCCGTACGACGTACCACCAAGGGCCGCAAAAGCCGTATCAGGGCCGTAAAGGTTTGTTGACAACCAATGATATAGTTAATTTACCAACCCTCTGCCATGGCTTGACTTTCTTTTAGTGACGAGAAAGGTATTTTGTCAAGGATGGAGATACCTTATGGAATGATAAATATGTAGTTCACATACTATTCAACATTGTTTAGGCTATAGAAATGCATGTGATATAAAAAATTCATCGCCATTTGTGTCAATTTTTTAAGAAGTGCGATGGCCGCTTCCCGTCGCGGACTGACATATATAATGACGTCATTTGTTTACCTGCAGAATTCTAGAACGCGCAGAGCAAAATGCGTACTAGTACGTGACCAACAGAGATGCAGGCTGAAATGGAGGTGTCAGAAGGACAAAAGCGTGATGTCAATTTATTGTAAATTAAACTTAAAAGGCTTAAACTTAGTGGACACAGGATTTCACTAGAATTTAGAAAGATAAGCCGATGTTATGGCGCGGCTCCACTGTCGCCACGCGCCTCTACGATCTAAGCAAGCAGAGGTTTTCCTAATCACGCGCTGGCTTTGTGTACGAACGGAACGTTTGCGGATAGCAACGCGGGTAGTAACTAGAATCAAGGTAGTTCAGAAATAATCTTTATCATATACCTAGATTCACGTACCCATGTAAACCTATGGGAAAAGGCGCTCTTACAAGTGTGTAATAAGTTGCCGTATCACGCCCAGGCACACCCTGCCCAAATAAGGTAGTGTGCGCGCTTTTTCGAACTTTTTCGTCGTCGTTGCTACGCGCGTTGCTATCCACGTACATTCCCTTCGAAAGCACGTACGTCAGCGCGAGATTCGAACCCGTTTCTCTGCGCTTCGCTCGTAGTTTTGAAGTAAATTGTTGACAGTTCGAATCTTATTCCGATCAAAATTGGTTTAAAACAAGTGCTTGATAGTCTCCTCTCAATGTTTTGCTGAGAAAGTGTAATTTAACGAGCAGGATCATCTACTCATATCACGGTGACATTGGCGTTCGCATAGAACAAGCTCGTGACGCGTTCCACAACAGAACAAATGACAACATCGTACATAATCCGCAAAGTTGCGTGGCTCATGTTTTTGTTTATTTACGCCCATAACTTTAGCAAAATTTTATTGATAAATACTGAAACATATCACAACCGTTCAATAAGGTATATGATAAAACCTTTACGGCCCAGATACGGGTTTTGCGGACCTCGGTCGTACGGCATACGGGCCCTCGCACGCTCGGGCCCTTCCGCCGTACACCCTCGGTCCGCAAAACCCGTATCAGGGCCGTAATAATCTTTACGGCCCTGATACGGCTTTTGCGGCCCGAGGTCGTACGGCGGAAGGGCGTTAGCGTGCGAGGGCCCGTAGGCCATACGACCAAGGGCCGCAAAAGCCGTATCAGGGCCGTAAAGGTTTTATCATATACCTTATGGAATGATAAATATGTAGTTTACATAATATTCAACATTGTTTCGGCGATAAAAATAAGCGCGATATCAAAAATTCTCCGCCATTTGTGTCAATTTTTCATAAATGCGACGGCCGCTTCCCGTCGCGGATTGATATGCATAATGACGTCATTTGTTTACCTGCAGAATTCTAAAACGCGCAAAGCAACGTGCGTACTGGTAGGTGACCAACAGAGATCCAGGCGGAAATCGAGGTGTAAGAGGGACAAAAGAGTGATGTCAATTTATGTAATTTAAACTGAACGGGCACGCACTTAGTACACACAGGATTTCACTTGAATTAGAAATAAAAGCCGATGTCATCTGCGCGGCTACACTGTCGTCACACGCAACTACGATCTGAGCGAGCAGACGTTTTCCTGATCTCGCGCTGGCTTTGTGTACGAATGGAACGTTTGCGGATAGCAACGCGCGTAGTAACCAGAATCGAGGTAGTTAAGAAATGCACGCGATTGCCCATATTTGGGTATCGGGCCGGGTGTGATACGTAAAAAAAATGCACGGATCTGAGGGCGCTTCTTCCCATAGCTTTACACAGGCACGTGAATGTAGGTATATAATAAACACAGTAATGACACGCCAGTTTGTGAATTCTCAACAAATACAACATTTCTCTTGGATAAACAATACATAGACCAAAATAACTCAGGTTCAAATCCAGTTTGTTGATCGTCGAAACCAAAATGTTATTCACAATTGCTGAATATGCTACTTCAACTGAATTGACGATCAAACATGCTCTCAAAATGTGCATCATGTTGTTGTTGCTGCTAGTTGTTTGGCAAACTTCTCAACTGTTCAATTGCTATAATTGGCTATATGCTTTCCTGGAGCCCTTGCTATAGGTTATAGTTTTAACCGAATTATCTTATTTTCATCAGGACGCTACTGACGGATAGGCAGAAGATAATTTCTGTATTTAGCAATAATGACATTTTGGAATAGAGGAAGATTTATACGGTCAAATACTAGACGCTGAGTTGATGATAAGCTAAATGATAAGATAAGCACAATTTCTTTATACTTTACGAACCTGTGATAATGACATATTCATATCTGTTCCATTTGAAGTCTGGAATAGTGTTTCCACCTTTCTATTGATGTTTCGGAAAAATACATGAATCTTATTACTTAAACAACGTATACCATTTTTTAAATAATGTATGAATGGAAGTTATATACATTGTAACTCAATATTCTTCATTCTTTTTAATGTTTTGGAAAAATCAACAGCTTTGTGGAGACTATACATGTTTACTTATATTGTTTGTTATGTCACGATCATGTTGAGAGAGAATAGACAAGTCGATGCAATTAACTAGATTGTCTTGACTTCAAGAGACTGTGTGACGCCTTAAAATGTGAATAAATCAAACGTTACCACTACGAGGACCACTCTTCGTTGCTTTTCCATCAACATTCAGCCATATTTAATTTTAGGAAACTGCTTTAGTAGTAAGAAGGCTCGATAAAATCTTGAGACTACATTAGAGGAAGAATATATATATATATATATATATATATATATATATATATATATATATATTTATATATTTATATATTTATATATATATACCTTACCCTTTATTGACTCTTGATTGTACTAAGATGTACAGGTGTAAAAATGGAGGGGAAAATATGTACACACAAACATTATTTTTATGTTCAACATATTTTCTGTTGTGACACGCTAATCAGAAAATTGTAATTCTTTCTATAGCCAAGGACAGTAACCACGAAAACAAATACACGTGTGTATGATTTATTTGTCTTTCACAACAAGGTTTAGAAAATAACATTTATTTAATGTAGGGTTGATATTGCGTGCAGACAAATAAGAAATATTCAATCTCAGTGTTTCATGGCTATTTGAAGCACTGTTGATATTTGATGATATAGTTTGGTTTTGTTTTAATTTGATAACATTGAGAACTAGGAGGGAAAAGGAAATTTTAAACAGGAAGTCTGCTTCAAGATATACAGTGAAGATTCATTCAGTAATGCATGGAGGAATATTAAAAAAATCTCAATATTCTTCGCTTTTCAGGAAATAATGAATTGACACATGCAGTGACATGTTACCCGTTTGATGTAATTTATATTCAACATGTGGTTAAGCAACAACTAAAATGACGGAAGGTCCTCGCTGAAATAAAACTCACTTTTGTTTCCTTAATGCTGTATCACCAAATGTGATTCTATAAAGATACTCTATACGTACACAGAGCAAGCAGTCGAGGAACATGATGATATTACACCAAACAGTACTTTAGCTGCACGTTTCCACTAATTTCGATCAATTTTCTTTGAACGTTAATATCATGAGTCATATTGTAAGAAATGGGTCAATTTAAACATTGTTTATAAGCCAAAATACACGCTATAAATTAACAGTCAGGCATTTTTATTTGTTCGAAGTAATAGCACGACATTACCTTTCACTGTTACAGTGAAGAAGCAACTAACACCATGGTCAATGATGTCATAAGTAACATTAGTATCGCCGACGCCAAAGTAACTTCCCGGCTCATGGCTTCCTTTCGGGTGGGGGCAATTTGCATGGTGAAAAGTTTCGGCTAACCATGATACCTTTGCTGTTTGGTTTAAAAAATCGACATATGTCTCAATGTTTTCTGGGCAGGACATAAGAGAACCGTACTGACCTGAAGATGAAAATACGAACAAGGAAATATGTTTGTTAGTTCGCTAATCATGGCTATCACAGAGTTCATGTCATTGTGCAATGATTTGACGCCCTGCTAATCTACAGATTATGCTTCATCATTTTTACGGAAATAAGGTAAAAATGATAAAACACTTAGAGTGGGACACTTTTGTGTATCTGGTATTTTCTGCAAAGTCAAAGTCTCAGTTTTGTCTTCGTCTTTTTCTGTTTTTCTCAATATAATTGAGTCAAGAAACTTATATAATTTCAAAAGATAAGGTAGAAAAGGCGGGAATTATTTTTCAGATCTCTAAATTGAGAATTATGAGAAAAAACATAAAAGATTATCTTTGAAAACGTATATTGAAACAAAGAAAAATTAAAGCCAAAATATGATACGCACTATTGCAGCAATATGATAGCTCTTGATTAATCTCTTCAGAGGAGTTAGCGCATTTGATACTGACATCTTCCCAGTGAGCACAGTTATTTAAACCCCAATCAAGGTGATAACACTGATCAAGGTAGTGTTCCGTTCCAGTACAAAAGACATCGTCAAGCCATATAGTGCCGTTGCCTGTGCCGAAGGGGTTACCGATGACATGCGTAGTAATACAACTGCACGTATCAACAATAGGGGAGAGAAGCATATGTAAGTTATACCTACGTTTAGTCATACCATTTTGGCGGTAACTGGATCTGAGTTTCAGCTCTGAAATTTTTGTATCGTTCCGACAGTTTGAGATTAATTCTCACGGTATATTTAAGAGATTTTGTTTGCCAGCATTGATTTTGTATAATTTCTGCTGTCAAAGAATGGTTAAATCATATATATGTGCCAAAGGTATAAAATGATATTGTCTTTACCATTAATGCGCCTTCAGGAAACAGGTTGGCTTCAAGAAAAACAAAATTTGACAGAATCACGGCTGAATCTTGACACTTTCCCGGTCATACAGTAGGCAACATTATATCGACAAGTTGCACATAGGACAGGACCGTTTGCCCTGACAATTCCACATTGCCGTGTTACTCAAAGGTTATATTAAAAGCATGGTCAAATCACACCCCTAGTGCCGTGTTAAAGGTACTACCACATCATACAACGTTGATAATATTGGAGCGATTATTTTGTTTGTCATTGGAACATTTTGTACAAAGTTATTATATAATGGGAGGTATGAATCGCATGCGATGATATTGGACACCATAGAATTTGAAAGGTTGGGGTAAAAAATAATTTCTTTTCTTTCGATGGACATGGTAAAACGATGTCATGGTCATTTTCACATCCAATTGAATTCAAAAGTTTATAAAATCCACTAAACCGATAGTTTTGGGCCAATTTTCACATGAAAAGAATTTCTTTACAAATGCGGCCTTTTGTACAAAGTTACCATGTTAAGTCAGATACAGAGAATGATATAGAATCGATGGTATCATAGGGTAAGCGTGTCTGTGGCTGTTGATTGCGCATTATAACCTGTATGGCATAGTGGAAGTGACATGGTACTCTGATATTTTCCAAAGTTTCCTGTCCATTTTTTATTTCACTGTCTATGGTTCGAGAGGGGAACACGTCGACAAATGATTGCACCAGGTCGGAGAGTCCATTATTGTTCATCTATATTCCAGCACGGTCCCTCCGTGATTCCAGCTTATATCCCACAGCAGAAATTGTTTGTATCTGTCATAGTCATGTGCATGCCGCAGAAATTTGATTTAGGAATTTGATCCAAAAATGCCGAAGCAGTATAACATACGATATGTAGATCATGTGCAAACTTTCAACAGCAAAGTTGATGGCAATTGTACAGAATTGTTTAAATGATGTGTTTTGAAATCCAAAGACCGTTAAGTATTGATAACGTTTAACTACAGTACCTAATTCCAAGCTGTCTTCCAACTACTCTTGCAGCATGCTCATTGAAGCAGTCGTCACACACGGTGCCCCATTGTCCATCATGAAATATTTCCAGTCTGCCCTCGTGGGAACCAGTTCCGCCAACTAATCGGATATTAGCATGGACATTTTCACCTGAAATAGGAATCAGTAAATGTATTAATATGCAAAGAGATAATATGATGTGTTTTTGGCAACATTTTACAAGAGTTACAGCCACAAACTGATGCCGTCAAATCCCCGCCTACAGAACACAGACGATCGGGGTTGTCGTTATTTAGAACGCGGTTCAAAGATTCGTCCAGTTCCAGCATGATTGCTTCGGGCGAATCCGGGGGATATAAACAGTTGCCAAAAAGATTTTGAACCGACCTACTGCAGCGATCTGTACCCACACGATTATTGTTTGTTTCTAGATCTGTTCCACGTATTGCGTTTAAATCGTCCCTCGTTTGCAATCAATACACCGCCACATTTTCTTTTACTCCCTATGGTGTGTTGCCTATCTCTGCGAAATAATCTGTAATTACTTGTCAGGATTTCAGAGTCAAATATCATCGGACTGAGGTATGTTTCGGTCAGAGTTATAATATTCCATGTGTTATCACTAGAGTACAGGTTTTGTTTCGTAGTTCGCCTTGATTGTATTTCTTCAGTACTTACCTCATCAAAATGATGAGCTGTGAATAACTCTTTCACCACAATTGTTACAACCTGTTGTTTGTGTTTTTTATGAGTTCTTTTGAAAACTGTTAATTTTCGAAGATTCATTAATTTAAGCTACTGTTTGGTAATAGCGAGGGGAAGGAGCCGTAAAAAACTAGGGAAAGCAATACACGCAGGCCGATAGACAGGTGGGCGAAGAGACAGGAGGGAGAAACAGAAGGGAGACGTACCATAGCAACCGAGAGTAAGTATTTATGGTGATTATAAGTCTCATAAAGCAACTTTTATTTGCCTTTTTTTTGCACATTTGTTTACTCACATAATAATGCAAAACTAGGTTGATGATTGGTATAGACCAGCCAGAGCTTTTAATAGCGCAACTGTAGTGTGACACTCAGAAAGAAACTTTTCTCCCATTTCCGTCAGGTTTGGGTAGAGTAACCGTGTAGAGTAACCATGGGTCGAGTCAGCAGTCCCGAACATATGCGAACCCTGTTTTCAACATCATCAGACTTCAACTAGCCGCCTTGACAAGTGTTGATACAATCTTTCGTCACGGCTCATGCGGAGTTTTTATCTAAAATGTGTCGCATTCGGATAAACACGTCCATAAACAGGCAGGACCCAATGAAATGGTTTCTTTGCACTATGCCTCAGCCATGACCGTAACTATACGTATTATTTATGATGGTGATACAGAGTAATTAATTTAGGTTGACGATGGCGATTAAATGTTATTGTGCCTAGACGTCATACTATATGCACGTAGGCCTACATTGAGTTGATTTGCTGTGCATTAATGTAGAACGCGCCTTGGGGACAGATGGTCGGACTTCAAATTTATACAATTCTCTTCTGATGTACCATTTGCAGGGCTGATATAAAGCTCTTTGGGAAAGAAAAACTTTGACTCTCTTAGGTTTTCGAAAATCCAAAATTTAATTTCCCTCATATAGTTAACACAGGAATGGCGGCCATTTTGAATTTCAAATATCGCAAAATGTTGGGTAATTTGTTTCGCATTTCTGCATTATGACGCCCGATTTTTATTGTTGATTCGGAAAGAGAATGGTTGAAAGATTCATACAGGAAAATTTGAGCAAAAGCTTAAGTCTTTCACTTTCGAGGCACTTACTACCTTGACGATCGCGATTTCCAGGGTCAAATCGATAAAGTTCACAGCTCTGTATTTCACGACGATGATATTTGCAACATTAACTCAAATCATATTCACTTTTGTTGCCAGCATAGAAAGATACTATCGAAGACAAAACAATACTTAAGCCGTTGATGCGTTTTCTGTCATTCAAATTCTTTATATGATACAGGAAAAACATAGACACATCGATTGGATAGAACAGCAACCAAGGATCAATAGATTTCTTTTTAATTGTGAATGGAGCAATTTTTGTAATTCTAACATTTTCAGTGATACCACAACGTTGATATATAAGGTCATGTAAAATGAAAAACAGCCAGGCTTTTTAAGTCAGTCTCTTCAAAACCTGGGCAGCACTATAGAAAAGCCCACTCACACCTACACACAACTGTACTTGTTCCCTTATTAGCAAGTTAAGCTCATTAATAATTGACAGTCGATAATTAGCTGCAGGATGATTTATTTCACAATTTGGCATGTACCGGACTTTTGGCATGGACTCAGGCACAGATAGGCGTCGGAGACAACGCAATTCATTTGCTGATAAAGCAAATGTCGTTTCGATGACCTTTATCAAATATATGAAGTTGCAAAAAAGTGTTGCATCAAACAAGTATTCGGCAGAGCTATCAGTATGCACTTTCCGTTTTGTGCCCTTTTAGACCAGGTTTTTGTTGCCCATTTCTAAATTCACGGCGTATATGATCCAATTGTCAAAACAGTCGCAGTGGAATCGAATGAGAGGTGGTAAGAATAAGCAAGATTTTGAAATTACAGATATGTTTTCTGAGTGACTGTGGTGTGATCAACTAATGAGCTTGTGTTTTGTCGAAATTCAGCTTATGACGTGTTAATATTTAAGACAGCATTTGTCCATGGTGTGTCTGTGTGTGGTTGAAAGCTAAGCGCGGAAAACGTTGAAATGTCCGTTTCATGTGTCCCCTAAACCATCATAAATGATCGAGCGTTATCGGGCAGATCATAATGAATGTTGTCGGCAAATCGAGGCGGACGCAATCGTCTGCCAAACAAAGATGAGAGGCATAGATACAAAAGCTTAGCATTTTCCTTATTGCACTATACAACAACTGCATCCATTGCCCATGCCGTACAACGACTCGGCCTTGGAGTGCTTATTTTTTCGACATGCTATACCGAGAGTAATAGAGACAATATAGCGAATTAGATGAAACATGAGTTTTTCAGTTGTGGAAACTTCTAAAGTTTCATTAAATTAAATCGAGGCATAGTACCATGTGAGTTTATTAGCCTTTCGTAATTCCCAATTAAAAACGGACCGAAACATATTGAGAAAGTGCCATGGTATAGTTTGCTTTCGAACCAACTGACATCGCGGAAAGACACTTTCTTCTGTCTACGCTGATGTTCAATGAAAAACATTGTCTAATTCTCTGTGATTAGCGTGAGCACAGTTTCTCCAACTAAACAACCAACACGATCAGCCAAGTTTCAAAATGGCGTCGCAACACAAGCGTTCACCACGATAATATTGCGGAAACAGTGTTATCTCCGGAATATAAGGAATAATGTAAAACCCTCGTCTAAGAAATGAAACTGTAGGATTATAGAAACCCTGTAGGCTTACCTTGTAGGCCATTTCTAAGTATTTTTTCCACTTTTCTGGGTCAAAACACCGCAAGTTGGTCACGGTTTATGACTGCAAGTGTTTTACCGAATAGCGTTTTCCAAAAGAAGATGGTAAAATATGATTCAAAATAGTTATCGCGAATTTTGTAAAGCCCTTACATGACCCGAATATGCCACAGTCACTTCGATTTCTGTTTTATTTTTACCGATGAAAATATAAAAAAATTAAAAACATTTGGCACGAAGCACGTTTACAACTCTCATTGATTTGTATTGTGAATTTGTCATTTGAAAGCTATACAAAGATATACTTGGGAGAGTGATGAAAGGAGAATCAGAATATAAGAACGTCTGAAAGGCTGACAAACCAAATACATAATTTTCTGAAATGAACACACATTCATGTCTCTCTGTTGCCACTTACCTGCGTGTGTTTGGCGCCAAAAACTGAGTATCACCAGTATAACTGCGGGAAGATTCATGGTAATTAACTAGAAAATATCGCCTGTGATATAGACAAGGCGCAGAAATTGTGGATAAGGTAAAACCTGCTTGCTAATTTGCCAGCTTCCTCTGTCTCTGTTTGCTTGATACATGTAATGCTTCTTGAAGATGCAAGCGCAAATACATTTTTATTTTTATCTGCCCTTCACGACAAATTGGTGCACTTTAATATTCATATTGTTTCTATAGTTACACTTCCGTTTTAACAAGAGTACGTATATTGAATCAAGTGGGCAAACGTTCAATTAATTATTATCGCTTCATATTAAACATATCATGAAAGTAAGTTCCTTGCTATACGTCACATGACATCTTGTAAAGGTACATATATTCTGATTAATTATCGGCAATTAATCACAAGCACTTGCTCTACTGTACTGAGTTATTTTCAGATCATTATCGTGCAAGATCGTCACATTAAGTATTTTATTTTTGGCACTAGACTTTGTAGATCATTTGAAACCGCCATATAATTTCATGTTCGTAAAAGTAAAAGTCTTGTGGTTCCGGTAAGCCAAGATATTCTAAATTTTACCTGCCGACCCTAATATATTTAAGGTAGAACGCTCCCTCGCGGACAGATATTCAGGCTGTCAAATTTTATCAGTATTTTTGTGGTCTACCACTTGTGTGGCTCATTTTAAAGCTCTTGATGCAAGAAAAATGTTTACCCTCTTAGTTTTTCGAAAATTGAAAATAATATTTTCCCCATAGAGTTACAACCATTTGCAGTAATAGAGCGCGAAGCCACTGCAGTGAACTGCAATAAAACTGCTTACACTAATTAGTTTCAGCTGTAGCCGTGGCCACTTTGGTGTTGAACAAGGCTGCTTGATAAAGACCAAAAAGTCTGCTTGTACAAAGGCAAAACTAGCTCTGTCTGAGGCTGAGTTGTAAATGAGAGTTTACGATTGGCACCCTGTGTTCAAGATTAAGATACAATGTAACATTACCATGTACAAATCTTTTTTATTTCAACTTCCCCAGACAAACTGTCTGCATGGGACATACAATGTTGTCGACTATGCCAGCTGGCTACAGCTGAAACTAATTAGTGTGAGCAATTTTATTGCAGTTCACTGCAGTGGCTTCGCGCTCTATTACTGAAAAGGGTAGTATTACAGGGATGGCGGCCATTTCGAATTTCAAATATCGGGAAATCTAGGGTTATTTGTCTCTGCAGTGCCATAGTTGTTTGGTGACCCATGGTTCTTAGTTTTGGTTTAGTAAGGAGAATTGTCATATAAATTTCATTGAGCAAAGTATGAGCAAAAGAGTCGGTCTTTCACTTCCGAGAAGCATACTGCCTTAAATCAATACAAAAATGGGTTAGGCCTACTGTTGAAATTTCAAGAGATGAAGTTTGGCGGCAAAGACAGATGTGTTTGGTCGTTATTGAACTCTCTTCACTGATGCACCCTAAAAACAAGCAACATGGCAGGCAGCGATGTCAATAATATATAAATAATATCATCCAGCAAAAGTGCCGACGATTTGTGACGAAAACATCTTTGCTGTCTATAACAAGAACGGAATTTCGAACACATGTCAGAGAAACGTCATAAAGGTTTACCCTATCCTTGCATTGAATGTGCTAGTCATGCTGCTGGTCCCTGCTGCATGGGAAGCAGATATATATCAGCGTTCACGGCCACACAGATTATTTACACTCAACCTTGTTGCAACCTTGCAAACACCGCTTGGTATTTAATTTGCCTACATGTATTGTCCTAGTGACTTGATCTCATTGGTGAGTCCACGGAGAATGTCAACATGTAATATTTTCGCTATAACTGTAAGCGATTACGAGGACCTTAAGAATATCATAGCAAAAACTTTAAGATGTTAATGGAAACGTTCTGTCTTTTCTTTGGCTAACCACAAGTCTTTAGACAAATCATTGACAAGACTAAAAATTTTGAATTTATTCAGTACATAATTTGGTAATATGAAAGTTGTTGAATTTTTGTGTTACACAACAAATAACACCAGCACTGATAGAAAGGCAAGTTAGTAAAATTGTGGATTTTCAAAAACCCTGTTTTTGAAAAGTCACACAGTAAACGTTGAACACTAACTTTAATGTTGCATTATTTTTCTACTTTTTAGCAGTTCCTTTTGCCCGAAAAGCGATGATGATAAAAAATTCTTATGCCTTGTGCACTTCTCAAACTGAATATTTTTGCCCTTCAGCCTTACGTTCTTTATCCTTTGCTGATACTGCTGCCATCATTGCATCGCTGTGGTGACATAGCCTTGAAATACGATTAGCAAAGTTACCTTCCGAATCCGTATCGGGTCAATCGAACGAAAGTTCGCATATACAATCAATCCAGCTATGCTATCGTCGATTTCTTAATTCTGTATTTCGAGTACAAACTAGGGTAGGTACCTATTTTCATGTGTACATCCGCAGTATTGTCTTTATTCCCCTTATTTGAGGGATGGAGTTTATTGTTATATGAGAGCAGGGGTTGTTATTCGTATGAATACTATTGTTGAGAGCTCTTCAACATATATGAGTGAATCGTAATCTCATAATTTCATCTACGATTGTGGAGGATGATAAACGGTTCAATTTCATGTTGAATTGTGATTAGTCACTTATAACAACACTATCCAATATGAAATCGTGCTTTGAAGAAACTATTCACCGCTACATTGTTTTGAACAACTGCAAAAATAAATCATGGTAAAAACTAATACCGACCTACCTACCCTTATTTTTGAAGGTATACATCCGAAACCAGATAATTATTTTTATTTGGCTCAACACTAAGTTGTAGAATATAACTTTTCCGTAAAAGTGCACGAATGACGAGTAACTGCGGAAAAAGCTTTTAAAGATAACAGCGCCCTCCTAGGTGGCATGCATATAACCATCAATCCGAGCGCTGAGTGCAGTCCATCATTGAAAAGTTTAAGTTGCTCAAGCTGTATTGCGTGTATGCATACTGCTCTAATCAGAGTGCATCAATGCGTAAGCAGCATTCAGGAGTAGTACATGCAAATATATGTCCTGTATAGCAAAGGTACACAAAAATATGCAGTTCTAATACATCTCATTGTAAAATCAAGACACCTCTGTCTGTCTGTCTGTCTGTCTGTCTGTCTGTCTGTCTCTCTGTCTCTCTCTCTCTCTCTCTCTCTCTCTCTCTCTCTCTCTCTCTCTCTCTCTCTCTCTCTCTCTCTCTCTCTCTCTCTCTCTCTCTCTCTCTCTCTCTCTCTCTCTCCTCTCCCCCCGGCAAGTGACGGATTCTACAACTACAGCTGCTTCAGCCATGATGGAACGAGAGACAATTTATAATTTTGTGTTTATGATAATAGTTGCCAAAACATGATCAAAAGAATCGTTTTGTTTTGTTTTTTTTCGGTAGCTTACAACATGTGCCGTCTAAAGATATGTAATACATATATTATTTTCGGAATGATGGAATATTGGCCTACGCGGAACACTCGGGAGCTCTTAGTCAGAGAAAATGCCTTCTGATGTTGCATGCCAGAATTTAAATATGCTGTTGTATGTTAATGGCAATAGTCAAGCTCGTATAACCTCGGCACAGGACACACCATCACTACCAATACATTCCATATAAATCTTATACCTGTCACTGCTGGCTTACAGTCACTGGCCAAACATTTTCAGAAAACGTATCATACATATTAAAGGAATAAAAGATAAAATACGTCCTCGTTCAAGCAAAAATCAAATGTCAGGTAACTAACTTACGGGTTTTTTCTTTCTTTTTTTTCCTTCCGTGTTTACGTATCTCTAAAATGTTTAGGGTCGGCAGGCAAAACATAGGAAAGGTCGGGTTATCGGAACGGCACAAATTATTTCATTGGCCTAATGGCAATAGTTAACCTCGTACAACCTCGGCACAGGGCACACCACCACTACCAATACGCTCCATATAAATCTTTATACCTGTCACTAATGGCTTACTCGTCACTGGAAAGTTCGTTCTTTAAATTCAACTCAAACTGTTGATATTGCACACACTGCACATAGTGTATGATGCAATTTCGCTATCGATAAATTAACTCCAGTCAAGAATAAAATTTCATTTGTCAACAATGTCATTTGACATTACACTCGCTGACGGGTTCGATGATCAGTCCGATTTCTATGTATTTCGACATGGTTTTAGGAATAAAACAAAGAGACAAGGAAATGAATTGTTGACGGTGAACTTAGTATTCGTTCTGACAGTACCTGTTTCTTTCTTCTATCTTGTGCTCGCTCTCGACGATTCAACGGACAAGCATTGTGAAAATTCTTCGAGGGCATGGAATTACAGTAGTATCTTATGGTAAAGGCTCATGGGAAGGTCATCAGCTGAAGGCTGTACAGCAAAACGAACAATAAGAATGCATCAAAATATAGCAGACAGACGTGTTAGGGTTGGTTGTAAAAGTTTTCACTTCAAAAAATATAGCAAATATTTAATATTAAATAGGTGTTCTTTACTCAATGGTTATTTTGACACGAGATACATATTTTCATAATTCAGAGAAAGTTTCTAAATGCTACTTTGCTCGATAGATAACAAAAAACACGCTATGTTTTCTCTCAGTTTGTGTGTTAGTGTTTGTTTACAAGATTATACACTGCAAGATCCGAGGTGCAAACTTTTTATAGAGTGTGCGGTCAGCGAAACATAGGTCCGCTTTACACAGGTATATCCTTCCATGACAAGCAATCAAGTACGCCATTCTTACCTTTATTTTGACAATATATCAAAGAAACTAAATTTTCAAATTTTACAGAATGTTTTATACAATATAAACCAATACTTCAAACACATTAAGCTTTCATTGTAGTGTTAATTTAGCTTCGCTACACTTCGCCACACTTGTTCTCATTTGCATACACTTTTGCATATCGCTTCTTGCACTAGATGTACAACATTGACTGAAAAATGAATATCAATGCAACTGAAATAGTTGGCACTGTCGAAAGGCGAAAGTTTGGATGAATACTGTAAACAAATATAATTGGCATTTCAAAACCAAGCAAAAACACAATACTGTACATAACAGTGTTAATTACATTGATGTAAGGGTGAAAAATCGAGTTCAAATTTGGAATGGTATCGTGCGATCTATAGTCACTTTGCATAAAATGTTCACAACATGTCATTGTAGTTCAAAGCAATCGAATGTGTCATTTTCAAGTATTTTCTATATCATGCGATTCAAGTGTTTCTACTCAATACTGGAGACGTTCTGCTTGTGCTGTGCCATGCCCGCCTATATTTAAAATTGTATTTTAGGTATTCCAGATTTTACGTAAATATATGTAAATAATATATATATATATATATATATATATATATATATATATATATATATATGTAGTTCTGATACTTGTTCTATATCTATGAACTAATAAATGTTATCAAAATAAGACAAGTGGGTCAAGTAGGTTTCAATAGTCACTGAAAATGGAACAAAAGTCATTGATCTGGAATTAAACAAAATATGGCAAACTCTTTTACACCACATTAAAAGAATGCATGATATGTAAAGAAATAAAAAACCTTTTGAGAGCACTTTAGAATTGTCACACATTGACATGATATTATAAATATATTATTTAGTTATATAATTGAAAAATATTTCCGCAAGAAATTATTTCAAATGACAGGTTTTACAAATTACTCAAAGTTTCTGATGGAATATGTTCAGAATTATTGAAGATCAACGGCATACTTGTCTTCAGCGAATGTTGTCAGGTGGTCACACAAGCACACAGTTGTTGTGATGTTTGATGCTTGCGATACCTAGGAATACAATAATAGAACTTAAGTGAGACAAAAGTTGATCCAGGAGAAGAAAAAGACACGGAAAAGACACGTGTTTGCTTAACCTTGACATTTAGGAAAATTTTTGAAAAGGTTAGTCGATTCCGGATTTGACCTCTTAGCTTTTTTCTTGATCATGAGTGCTTATTGCGTCGTTACACGATTAATTCATTGGTTGAAAATCTATACGCATTTTGAATTAGTTCTCAGCCGATAAAGTATAACATTGTTGACAAATTTATTATCTCATGGTCAAATAAGCTATTAAATCGTTGTCGGATTCTCTTTTATTACCCAGAAAATTATAAATAACGATTTTTCCGGTATGGATTTATAATGCATATTGTAGGCGTGTCATGACTTCAGAAAGTCACTAGTTTTCACCAAGCCGGCTTGTTTACGATTATAAATTTGAAATTTTTTCGTTGGTACATCGGGTTTGTCAGCCGCCTTTGCTGCTAACTCTCCTGGCTTCGACCCGTTTTGCTGCTAATTCTCCTGGCTATCTCCTATCCCTGTTTACACTTCATGGACAATAGAACAGTGCACACCTTGCATCCGTCGGTATTCCAAACGGAGTTTTCATCATCCAGGTAGTTGCATTTGATTTGCTTCAAGCTCATCAAGAAGGTGACCTCCACTTCTACAATGAATGACAATGAATGAACAAGGCAACCCAAATGATTGTGTTAGAGAGAGAGAGAGAGAGAGAGAGAGAGAGAGAGAGAGAGAGAGAGAGAGAGAGAAGAGAGAGAGAGAGAGAGAGAGAGAGAGAGAGAGAGTGTGAAAGTTGACGAAGACAGGGACACTGATGACTTCTGTATGTGCGGTTGACAACGGTAAGTTCTTATATCGTAATTGATGCGTGATTGTTTATTGTCAGCGCGATCAATTGTTGGTTGGCCAGAGAGTTTTGTGATTCTCTTGCACTACCTGGAGAAGTGTCGCTTATTGTGTGCTTGTGAGTTGTGCTGTCTCTCATTTTCGTTTAATCAGTCATTTCGACTGTTTGAAAGTAACGTGTCTTTAGCACTCCGACCAAAGGTCTCTGAAAAGTTGAATAATTACTCTAGATATGTACCATACCGTTGACAGTAAGAGGATTAAGCGACTGTGTTTGGCCAGGCAGTGTGCATGTACTGTTCGCGGCGGAAGTCATTGTATACGCGGCTTGATCAACATATATTATGGTCTATCTGCTATATGGGCCTGTATAGGGCCATACATGATGACGCTGTCGTCAACACACATGTTTACACTTACGGGCCTTAATTTGAAACTTTTGAAAGTTTTGGTGAAAAATAATGCTAAAAGAATGCTGCCTGTTTCAAGTGAAGTCCCTCGGAGTAAACAGTACTGATTCTGATTTGTGTCATCGCAATATGCAGGGCTCGTCTGCCAACTTATGTTCAACATGTATGCAAGTAGTATACGAAATATCACGCAAGGAAATTATTACAACTTACTCGACACAAGAGTAAAGGTCATATAATAATCCCCAGTCATCATAAAGTATTGCATAGGAATGAAGATACTGGAGTAGTCTCCATCAAAACGGACATCTACAGAAAATTGGTAGCCACGGTACTCCTCTGAATAGTCCACTTCTTCTTTGAAAACATATGCTGTCGTCTTTCCGTAGAGAACGTCAGAATTTTCAAACCGGATTATGGTTGCATAGAATAGCCTCTTTATCTGTCAAGTCAGAAGGAAGACCTTTAACTTGTCAAGTATATAAATACGCTAACATGAAATAATGTATCAAAGTCAAATAGTTATCAACTTGTCCCCACACAAATAATACATGTTTATTCGAAATCTTTAGAATGCTTGAAAGTTAAACATTTTTTTTAAATTAATCATTTTCATTCGTTTCCCAAGTGCCGTCATGAAACAAACCACCATAGTCGTCGATTAGTTAGTAGATCAAGTAGCTTTTAACAGCCATCAACTGTGATGGTCAACTGAACTGTATATTGTTGCAGGACGTATCCTTTGTAAATATAAGAAACTTATTGACTAAATTCAGCTTACTGGAACGTTCATGCCAAAGGACGTGATGTCATCAATCACGTGGTAAACACCAGTCACCGGGACAAACGTTTCCTGTGGAGGAGGATCACTTGCAAAGGAAATGCCAATATCTTCATTTGTTTCTTTCGCTTCGATATTTGGAAGGAATGGTTATCGGGAAAAAGTACGTTAATGGAGTGCAGCTCTCAAGACATGCAAAATTACAACCAGTTCAAGTTTTTTACAGTCACAGATAATAGACTTTGCTATTTGGAGTTTAAATAGTAGACATAGCAAAAAGAAGTGCCTGATAATTTCAATGTTTCGATTAAACGTGTACTGAAACTATAACTATTATATGATAGATTTTCATGTGTTTCTGCTTCATTTTAATTTAATTTAAATAATGACCAGCTGAAAAATAAACTTACCTTGGATTTCACGGCCATTTCTGTCAGTGAAAGACAATGAAAGCACATTGTCTGTCGAAATGATGTAGGAATTGTTTTCACTTTTTATTTGCATAGATCGTCTATTGAATCGTGTGGCCTTGAAAAAAATATTATAATATAAATAAGATTTACTTTACTCAACGCGATCATGTTACAGAAAGTGCCCGTGTATATTACAAAAAATAGATGTATGTCACCAATAAGATATTGTGGGATAGTGCGAGATGGCGCGAGAATTTAGTAAGATTTAGACATTTTTCTCGTTATTTGGGACAATGGTGGGAGAATTCACTTTTCTGGCCATCAGAATAGACAATACATCTGTGAAAAATGCATTTGTCATCACGACCCTACCAGAATTGTAGTTTTTCGAAATGGATTTACGAGAAATTGAAGTCGCACGCCTTTTCTGAACTGTATTTCTCGCAGCTTAAAAACGAGAACAAGCAATGGTCACACTCCTTGCTGATCGATAGTGTGACATAAATCGATATTATACCCTGTGCAATTCAAAAACATTATGTGACATGAGCGCTGATGCGGAGCGTAAGAAATCTCATCGCGGGACCTCAAAGATTTGAGATGCTATTGTTCTAGTAGATTCATTGCGATTAATGGCAGACAGCTGCAAAATTTATGAAAACAGATTGTAAGAAAGTCATAAAAATGAATTAGTTTGAAGCATGTTCATTTACAATTTGTTTAATAGACACGGTATGAAAGTTTCCCCCCAGGAAACATCTTTCTGCGAGAACTCTTACTTACCTGTCACTATTACTTTTGGTTATCTCATTTGCTGCCTTCCAGAACGAGGCAAAAATTTAAATACACGTGATCTCATCCCAGGCGGAAACCGCCATGAGATTCCATATTCAAACAGTTCTCAACCTCCATAATAGACTATCAAAATAGTGGGGAGGAGGGAGGGAGGAGTGACAGGTAAGTAGGAGTTCTCGCAGAAAGATGTTTCCTGGGGGGAAACTTTCATTCTGCTTCATCCTCCTACTTACCTGTCACTATTACTTTTGGGTTACACAGAATCCAAAGCTTAATTGGAGGAGGGTATGTCAAACAAATACTCCCAACCTAGGTAGAACCACACCTCAAAGAACCTAAAGCAAAACTAGCTTCCATAGGCACATCCTTGAGGTAAAAGTTAATAAAGGTATTTGGAGAAGCCAAAACCAGCTTTACAAATGTCATCCACTGACACTCCTTTAAACAAAGCCCACGAGGCAGCCATAGCTCGCGTATCATGTGCTCTGATGGAATGTACAAGTCTACAATGGCCATCGGAAGAATCATAGGCAAGTTGGATTGTATCCCTTAACCATCTAGAAATAGTGTCCTTGGATGCTGGACCATGTTGACCTGGAGACACCTTAATAAACAACTGTTCTGTATTACCACGAAGGTGTGCAGTCATCTTAATGTAGTAACGAAGAGCCCTACAAGGACAAATAAGTTTATCCTGAGGATCACTTGAAATATTTTCAAGACTCGGAATGAATATCTCTGTACCAACACGAGATACAGATTCATTCTTTGACAGAAAACCTGCCCTAGGCAACAATCTAACACCTGTAGGCTCCCATCTGAGATAAGCACTGTTGATAGACAAAGCGTGAATCTCACTACGTCTACGCCCAGACGCCACAGCTATGAGAAAAACAGTCTTCATAGTTAAATACTTCAAACCAGATTCACTAATAGGCTCGTAAGGAGCTGGCCTTAATGAGTCTAACACTAAAGGAAGACTCCAAGAAGGCAAAAGTCTCCTCTGAGGAGGACGCTTAACAAAAAACCCTTTAATCAGACTATCCAAAAGAGGATGCTGACCTACACTATGTTCACCATAACTAGGAAGGAAAGAACTCAACGCTGCACGATATGTTGAAATAGTTTGGGGCTTTAGACCTCTAGCCTCAAAAAGAAAAACCAGAAAATCACCCACAGAACTTAGAGGTGGATGCATGGGATCGACATCATGTTCTTTGCACCAATCACTGAATACTCTGAACCTGTAATTGTATGATTTAATGGTTGATGATCTACGAGAGTTCGCTGCATATTCTGCAGCTCTCGCTGAAAATCCCTCTGAGCAAAAACGTTTCTTGACAGTTTCCAAGCAGTCAACTGGAGGACTGATGGATCTGGGTGAAGAAAACCCGACAACGGTTGGCTCAGAATGTCTGGGGTCTCTGGTAGCTTTATTGGAATCTCTATTAGCAACTCCAGCAATCGAGGAAACCACGGTTGTCTTGGCCAATTCGGCGCTATCAGAATGACAACACACTCCTCGTGTCTCATCTTGCTTAGTACTCTGGAAATCAGAGACACTGGAGGAAACGCGTATGCGAACATGTTTGTCCAGGGAACTGAAAAGGCATCCACTGCCTCTGCTCTTTGGTCTGGAACTGGAGAACAATACACCTGCAGGTGGGCATTGTGTGCGGTTGCAAACAGATCTATGTGAGGCCTGTCTAACACCTTGAAAAGGGACTCTACCACCTGATGTTTTAACATCCACTCTGTTGGGATAGGTCGTCTCCTGGACAGAGCATCTGCTATCAGATTGCACCTGCCTGGTATGTGAGCTGCCCTGATCCTGATATTTCTGATAATGCACCAATTCATTAGATGCCAAGTGAGGATGCAGAGAGATGGAGACCGTGTTCCCCCTTGCCTGTTCAAATATGATACTACGGTTGAATTGTCTGACCTTACAAGAACCAATCTCCCTAAGATATGATGGACGAAGGCCTTTAAACTTTCCCATTCTGCCTGAAGCTCGAGAAAGTTTATGTGCTCTTGTCTCTGGGCTACTGACCAGACTCCTGAAATGGTAAAATCTCCCATATGAGCCCCCCAACCTTGTATTGAAGCATCCGTGGTTATTGTAACCTCTGGGGCTCCAGGGACAGTGAAACTCCCTTGAAAAAATTGACTCTGTTGGTCCACCAATGAAGATGCTGTATTAACAGGGCGTCTACCCTTATAGGATGACTTAGAGGATTCTGATGTGGTCTCCATTGAGACAGAAGGAATATTTGCACTGGCCTCATGTTCAACCTTGCCAATGGTATGAGCTGAACGCAAGATGCCATAAGACCTAGGAGGCAAAGAAAATGCCGCGCCGTCTGAAAACTGCCAGGCAAGAGATGACTTACCATTTCGCAAATAGCTTGAAAGCGCTCTGGCATTGGAGTAGCAATCCCTTCCTCCAAATCTATTTTCGCCCCTATATAATGAATGCTCTGACTGGGGCAAAGTTCTGACTTCTTTTCGTTTGGTAGCCAGCCTAGACTGACAGCTGTCCTTAAAATACGTGCTGTATCCCGCTGCAATAACCTGATCTGCGTCTGCCTGGCTAGCCAATCGTCCAGATACATGTGGACATAAATTTGTTGCTTTCGAAGAAAGGCACCCAAAACTGCTGTGACCTTGGTAAACACACGGGGTGCTGACGACAGACCGAAAGGCAGTGTCCGAAACTGAAACACCTTGCCCTGCACTGCAAACCTGAGAAAATGTCTGCAGTCTGGGTGAATAAGGATATGTTGATAAGCGTCTGTTAGATCGATTGAAACTGCATAATCCCCTTTTGACAGATCCGATAATACGGAACGTAGAGTTTCCATCTTGAAGTGTTTCTTTTTGAGAAAATGGTTTAACGGGCGGAGATTTAAAATTGGTCTCCAACCCCCTGATCTCTTTGGAATTAGAAACATTGAGCTGTAAAAACCTTTTGATCTGTCTGTGACAGGCTCGATAGCCCTCTTTGAGATTAATGAATCTATTTCCTGAAGGATAGCATTTCTCTTTCCTAAACCCGACGGAAGAGGAAAATTTATAACCTTGCTTGTAAGAGGGGGAACTTGAAGAAATTCCAATCGATAACCTTCTGAAACTACCCCTAACACCCACGGGTCGTTGGTTATCTTGGCCCAGTGCTGACTGAAAAGAGATAATCTTCCCCCTACTGGCACCTCCGGAAATGGAATTTGAATTAACTGTGCTAGATTTACACACTGAGCCCCTGGCAAACCGTCATTGTTTAAAAGAATGGTCTCTGGGCTTATCCGGAAAGGGCGGCACTGGTGGTCTAAAGCCCTTATTATCCCTTTTACCCTTAAAGTAATTACTAGGTGTAGCAGAAAACAGACTTCTTTGCAGAAAGTCTGTTTAGTTTAGCGGAAGACTGCGACTTTGGCTGAAAAGAAGCAGGTCGCTTAACTCCCTGACGTGGTCTAGAAAGGGAGACTATTTCCCTAACATCTCTAGCTGCTTCAGCTTCCTGGTGAAAAATATCTGAGACTTCTCAATGGAAGAGTTTATCATCCCGAATAGGAAGCTTAGTCAAACGATTTCGAGTTGATCTAGCAGGAAAATCCATCTGATCAAGGAATAATTCTCTTCTGGCAGAAACTGACAAAGCAATGGCACGCAAGAGTTGATCTGCTGAAGAAGTTAGAGAAAACTGCAAAAATTCCAAACCCTTAGACAATTGGTCATCAGGAATATTAGAGCCTGGCGAAACTGCCGTATGTACAAAAGCAGTTGCCAACAATGAATGTGAAATGCATCTCAGTAAAACTCTCAGAGCTTTATCTACCATAAGATGTCCAAGATCAGCCTTATTGGTAAAACTTCTCAAATCCTTAGCTGAAAAATGTTTCTTATCAGCCGCCAATTTAGTGTGGACAAAACTTTCTACACTAGGCGCTCTGGCAAACTCCTCAAAGTCTTTTTCAAGGAACCTGAAATTCTTGTCTACAGACTTTGTGTACTTGGACACTCTGGGCAAACTCTTCTCAATAGCTGTCCATCTTTGTGCAATCAGTCCCTCAATGGGCAAACGAGGAGCACCTGTAACTGTACTATCTCCACCAAGTAAAAAAGACTGACGTTGACTATGATTGCTATCATCTTTTGTACAGCCAAGCACATTGCCAATAATGTTAATAATGTCATGCCATTTCCCAGACAAAGCTTCTGACATGTCAGCATCAGTAGTAGAAATTTCTGAATGAGTATCAGAATGAGCAATGTCACTTCGCACATAATCCTGTGACTTAGACATAGAATGACCGTCTCCATCTGCGCTCTCATCAAGATCACTCGGAGCAAACAAAGAAACAGAATCAGGATCTCTATACTTGTAGGACGGCTGTGGAACAACTCCCGACACAGTTGCCGTCTCCGATTACTTATCACCTCTGTAGGGCTCACATGTAAGTCCCTAATCGGATTGTTCTTTTGGTGTTCGGGCTCCACATGATTGCCCTCTGTCACACCGGCAATCTGAGATTGAGCAAGAAAACCGGCCGACAAAGAGGAAACCTTCTCCAAACGTTGCTCAAATCTAGTGTCAAGAATACCCTTAATCTCGTCCTTCGAAACATATGACTGGTCAGAGGGCAGACTAACATCTGAACTACTAGCCGACTTCCTGGACTTGTCCTTCTGAGACTTACCTTTTGAAGTTTGCCTACCTTGCAGCAATTCAGGATTATTAAAAATGCGCCATAGTTCACATGCGTTTCCCTACGTACGTACATAGGTCTTTAGTTTGAGGAAAGAAATGCACACTAACAAACGTTTTTCAAACGCGAATAAAGCGAGAAACTGCGATATTTCGCGAGACATCGTCGAACACATGTGTATGGTATGCCGCCGTGGGCGATTTTGACGATCTGTAATCTGTTTTCTGAGGGACATTTTCTTGTAACGGTCGTTACCGAGGGATCGTAAGTCCTTTTGCCTCTTATTCATTATATCGATCGGCGACATTGTCGTGTATTTTACAATTTACGCGTGTTTATTGTTGTCGACGTTAGATCGCGTATTTTAATGGCGTCGATTGCGTGAAGCTGACATTTTGACTTGAAATGTATAGATTATTGCCATTTTACGAATGAAACGTACAAAACCAGAACAAATGATAAGTTTTTCCACTGATGTCATTATTTTACCCGTCATTCTGTGTTGTTTACGTGTTGTCGGAATGGCTTGTTTTTTTGCGTTTTGATCGAGATTCGATGAATGTAGACCGCCGATACGGGCTGTGTGTGCGTGTTCTGTGTGTTTTGTAGGGCCGTCGCTATGGTCACGGCGCAGCGTCTACCGGCTAAAAAAAGTGCGCCAATATTTTGTTTCGGTCGTTTCTGTTGTCAAAGTCAAACATGGATAGAAATTTTGAGTTTCACCAAAAGCTGCTTGAAAGCAGATGCCGAATTTGTGCCGACAAATTGTCTGATAAGGTCACCAAGTATGGAAAAATGCCACTGTCATCGGCGATATGTGAATGTTTCGGCATAAATTTACATGAGGACGACGAAACTGTCCATCCAAATTGTATTTGTAAACACTGCAAACGCACCTTGGACTATTTCAACAAGGCAAAAGTTGCCGGTAGACCGTACACGCCCAAGACAACAGCGTACGAATGGTCCAAACACCAAAGAACCGGAAGTTGCAGTGTTTGCGTCGAGTTGAGCAGGGGTGGTCGAAAAAAGAAGGCGAGAGGAGGCGTACGTTCGAGTTCGACTGGACCATCACCAGCTCCAAATTCTGGTAAGCTGACTGACTCTGAAGAAACCATGAGTGTAGATACTGAAGAACTATGCAACACCGTACGTTCCAAGGCCACCAAAACACTGCGACATAAGCTTGAGCTGAACCATGAGAGGTTCACAACATCCTCCCTCTCTCAAGAATTGCTCTGTCCAATATGCAAGGATGTGACAGATGCTTGTGTTCAGGTTTTGTGTGATGGTCCCCATACATTTTGTTGTGAATGTATTTGTGAATGGTTTGTTAAGTCGTCGTCACAGTCATGTCCTGTGTGTCGTGTACCTGTTTCTGTGTCCTCTATTGTGAGTGTTCCACTGGCGTTTTTCAATGTTTTGTCTGCTCTTGTTGTGTCCTGTGACAATGTTATGTATGGGTGTACTGTCACTGTACCTCTTGAGCATCTGTCACAACATGCACAACGGTGCAAGTACTCCTCATCAATATACTGGGATCATGATTACTGTAATGTAATCAGTCCCAGTGAAAACGACATCCAGCAACAACAACAAATTACTCCAAGCACAACAGAAACAGCTGCTACGACATTGCTGGGCAACATGAGTGAATTCAGGGGCACAAGAAAATTTGAAATGCTTGCCACTACCATCATCAAGGAAAAACTGACCATGACCAGAGACAAAACTGTCAAATTTAAGACAGGAGGACAGGTAAGTAAACAAACATCACGCTATATCTTAAGGCATACAGGATTTATGTTTTAGACTTATGCATTCATAACAGCAATTTATTAACTGTTCAAGATTACATGTAGTTTATTGTCCTTATTGAGTCATGGTCCTTAACATAAAATACTTGATAAATTTACGTGGCTTTGACAATTGGACCAGTTTGCTGTCAATTAGGATGGTAGATTAAATATTTTATCAGGAGTGCAAACTGTAACATGAAGTAAATTGTTTATTCATACTGGGAAAAGATTAATTTTCTGTTCATTTCATTGTGTACCTGCAGCCACTTGTTATGACACAGGTCACAAGACCACGCAAGACCAGCACAGAGTGTAGCAAGTATACACTTGCTGAAAGGGCAAAGAGTGTTGCAGATCTCCGTCAGAGAGTTAGCGGCAGCAGTGAGTCAGCACTTGTACAGGTTGGTGCAGATGTTCGTCGAGGCTGTTTTGGAATCACTCGGGTTGATTTCAAATGCCCCACCAGGAGCTGGTCTTGCTTTGAAAAGTGATTTGGGTGTTACGTGGTCAACCCTACGAAAATTACGAAGGTTGGTTCAAATTAATTCAATTGCATGTCACAATTAGTTATTTTTGGCATCTCAAAATATGCAATATATTCATTTGGCCGAGCAATTTTGACTTTGGTATCTTTGGTAGGTGACTGGGTACCTTTTTTTGAGTGCTATCTCAGTCAAAAACTTACTGTATTCATCATATTCAAAGCCCATTAGACTGCAAGGGGAAATTTGACCTCCCTTAGCCATCAATTTTGCTTTGATTACATACCCAGACAATGCATGCTTACAGTCCCTTGATTAAACAACACCAAAAACTCTTATCCTTACATTAACTAGAGCAAAATATAATACTACTTGTAGCATTTACATGCATATGGCTGTGTACATTTGTAAATTATTGAGTCCATGTCATCATAACATGTATTTGTTTATTTTACATACAACTATGTAGGTGGCTGCGACAGTGGAATTGTCCTATTCAAGGAGAGAAGAGAGATAGAGAGCTGGCTGATCAATTGAGGCTAGAGTTGACCTCACAGAAATTACCTTTTACATTTCCGGTGAGAGGTAGTGATGGGGTCAGACTGAGCGAGGTCAGACTGGCACCGTGCATTGCCGTACCAAGCCTAGTGGATGCAGTGACAAGCAGACTAAATGCCCTTGATAGGTACTGTTTCAATAACTGTTGTTTATTTGTTTTGCAGGAACTTCAAATACACTATTCTAACATTTCAATGTTTGTTTTCCAGATAATAGCAGTGAGTATTAATTTTATTTTGCTTTTACTAGTACACTGAAACTTGTGTCCTGCAAGGAAATACCCAGCAATGAGATATGGGTCAAGGTTGGAGGAGACCATGGTGGTGGGTCCATGAAGTCTACATTTCAGATCTTAAATGTAGAAAAGCCAAACAGTGTTGAGAATACTGTAGTCTGGAATATTTTCCTTGCTGGTGATTCTGATAAGAATCTCCGCACAGCAATGGATGTAAATGCAGGGCAAGTGAATCAACTGGATGGTCACAAATGGAGGTAAGTTGAAATGAAATTTGCTGTAAGTGTAGGAATTTGCCTGTATGTATTTCTGTTTTTTGTATGGATATTTTACTCAATCAACATGCTAAGATTTCCTGTGTTTTGCTTGTCTACATGGTCTCCATATGTGTAACATTATAGCCATTGTCATTGCAGGCAAGTAGACAATTTCTGCATCTGTCAGAATATACCAAAATATTCTGCCCAAGGGGAGTAAATCATATATTTTGAGGTTTTATTTTGATAATTATGATATGTGTCTACCATAATGCATTGAAGCAATTACAATAAGATAATGTCTGAAACTTAACGACACCATTTCTAAATCACTTTCAGGGAAATGTTGCTCCGTGTATGGCTGTGCGGTGACTATGAATATTTATTGAAGATCCATGGCTTGTCTGGAGCAAGTGGTATGTACACTACTGGCCTCATCACATAAAAGCTGAAATGCAATTCATCATGATCATGATGCAACTATAGTGTCTTTAGTTTGTCATTAAAACTCTGTTATTGTTTTTACAGGAAAGTTCTTCTGTCTGTGGTGTCTCATCACCAGGGAGACATCAGTCATGGCACCTGAGAATAGACCTGTCATTCCAGAGAGAACCCTTGACATGATTTTACAGGACTATTCCAATTTTCTGAAAGATGGATCAAAGCTTAAAGATGCCAAGGAGTTCCACAATTGTATTCGCCAGCCTTTCTTTGACATTCCACTTTCAAGGGTTAGTGAACTTGCCAGCTATTTTCACTGTGTACATCACTTCTAATCTAATTTGATTATTTTTAAATTTTACATAGGTTTGCCTGGATATTCAATGTGATATGATCTTGAACTTTTTTTATAATGTAGGTAGCTTTGCCAGTTCTACACATTTCCCTAGGGATTTTCCACCGCTGGTTTAAAATGCTTCAGAATGCATGCCAAAAGCATGATATAGATATATTCATGCACTTAGCCAAGGATGATGACTTGGATGAGCCGGTTCTGCCAAGTGGTCCATTTGATGAGTATGTCACCATCATTGGTCAAATTGTGAAAGAGGAATCTGCTGTTAGTGAGATGGAAGCCAGAAGTGAAACTCTTCGGGGCTACATTGACAGTGTCATGTTAGAAAATGATGATGATGACGATGATGATGATGATGACGATGAAGATAATGCTCAACCTTCTCTGTTTAAATTGAAACAAATGGAAAAGGAATGTGGAGACTTACAGGAGAAAGTCAAGGAAAAGGTTAATACTTTAAAATGTTGTATGTTGAAATTGAATTTGTCAATTTACTGATAATCCTTTCAGTTCACAGGAATACTCATGATTACTTTGTTTTGCAGGCTGAATTAATTGCTGACCTAAAGGCTAAACTTCCACAACATGCAGGTTATACTGTGAAAGGACTAGAGGCAGCCCTTGCAACAATTAATGTTCACCTACAGGATTACCATAGTCAGGCTTTTGTAGGAAATCATGTGGATAGATGTTGTAAGGTATCCATCCTAGTAAAGAACAGTTTATAAATTCTTTGTGAGCATGCATGTGAAATATTTTTGATAACATTTTCTTTAATTTGTTTATTTAGGTAGAATTATCAAGTAATATTTGATTTTTCCAAAATGATTACAGAGCAGAAGATATGATTTTGCAGTTTTAACTTTCATTTCTATGTGTTCTGAATAAGGCAAAATCACTGTTACAGTTAATTATACATTTATTTGTTTCATATGCATTTATCAACAGTTGACATACTAAAGCATGTTATTACTGTTCCATTTTTTGATATATATATGTATGCAAATTGTGTGTTGTATTTTTTTTTATTTTATGCAACTGTTTGTAGGTATGCAGAGTTAAAATCATCATCCCTGTGACACACCCTGGCACAGCCCAGTGACACATGTCTGTGTCATGTTTTTATGTTTAAATATGCATGTAATGTATGACAAGTTCAAGGTTAGTATTGACAATATGTCATGAGATTGTTCTCTACTTCTGTGCTTTTCATTTTCAGCCAAAGAATGTAACCATCCTCTGTGATAGTGTGGTCTCACAGACAGAGAGAGTGTGCCCCCAGCTACTTGACAATGCCAGACAAATTGTGTTGAAGTACCAACCACTTTTCACACAGTTTGCAATATGTCATAACATCTACTCAGTCAACAGAGAGCTTTCAGATGAGGAAATCAATAGGTTGGGTATGTACATAGAGGCATAGGATTATTTCATCAGATATAGCATTCATATCTTATTTTGTCAATTCAGTTCTTCTGTTAACTATGGTCTACACAGACAAGACACCTATCAATTCAGTTGTTCTGTTAACATTGGTCTACATAGACAAGACACCTATATGTGCATGCTTACTGTTGAAAGGGTTACTTCTTGATATAAGAATTCTTGAATTTTATAACTAACTCTTTTGTTATTGTTTTTGTTCAGATTTGTACAGATGTTCTACTTACATATGACTCAAAATGAAGATAAGTATTCTTGCATTTCACATTTTGTTTGTTGCATGTGTTATACTGTCGTGAAATGTGTCACTCTTTTCAGTGCTGGCAGAAAATGTATAAAATGGAAATGCTGATATGACTCTATGTACATTCTGATTCTCTTTTCTTTCTATCTTTCAGGAACAGCAATTTCTGCCCTTCTAGTCGGGTCGGAAGGTAGGGTTCCCATGCACCCCATGGATGTATTTTTTAAACTAGATTTTTGTAATCCTTAGGGTCTATATTTAATGAATTTTGATGTTCCCAAAATCAAATCGTGTCCCATGGGGTTCATTTGGCGCCATCTTTACCGCCATCTTGGCCGCCATCTTGGATTTCAACGATGGGGTAGGGGTCACGTATCTACCGCTCGACGGAAACAGAAACAATAAAATACTATAAACGTTACATTTTTAGAAAGCCAAGATCATGGCCTTTTCATTGATATATAACTTAATAGGGATTAATTAATATTCGAACGTCGATTAGACTTTATATCGGCCATTGGCCGTAAATCGTAAAATTTGCTAAATTTCACACCCAATAATTAAGTTCCCGTTCCTCCAAACAATTTTTCATAAGGTATTTATATATTTTTGGAAGAACTCAGTGCAATAAACAAGAAAAACAAGATTAAAAGTATGTGTCTTGAGATTTAGTGGGTGCATGAGCTTGTTTTCTTATTACGCGGTATGCCACATATCCGTGTGTAACATAAGGGGTAGGGGTAATGTTTCCCTTTCTGTTTCGAATCATGAATGATGAAACCATAAAAATGTTACATTTTTTGAAAGTGCTGCATCAGACCTTTCTAAAAATATATAGATTTATGGGGAAAAGTTGCATATTCAAAAGTTACAAAGCTTAAACCTTTCAGTTTGTGTCGATTTTAAGTGATTTTTTAAGAACGAAATTACAACATATGGGGTAGGGGTGATGTTTCCCTTTCTGCCTCAAACCATGAATTATGAAACCATATAAATGTTATACTGTTTGAAAGCTCTGAAAAGGGCCTTTCCAAACATGTATAGTTTTATTGGGAAAAGTCCATATTTTAAAGTTACAAAGCTTATGCCTTTCAGTTTGTGTCAATTTTAAGTGATTTTTTAAGAACGAAATTACAACATATGGGGTAGGGGTAATGTTTCCCTTTCTGCCTTGAACCATGAATTATGAAACCATATAAATGTTATACTGTTTGAAAGCTCTGAAATGGGCCTTTCCAAACATGTATTGTATTATTGGGAAAAGTCCATATTTGAAAGTAACAAAGCTTAAACCTTTAAGTTTGTGTCAATTTTAAGTGATTTTTTCAACAAAATTTTAATATAAGGGGTAGGGGTAATGTTTCCCGTTCTGCCTTGAACCATGAATTATGAAACCATATAAATGTTATACTGTTTGAAAGCTCTGAAATGGGCCTTTCAAACATGTATAGTTTTATTGGGAAAAGTCCATATTTGAAAGTTACAAAGCTAAAGCCTTTCAGTTTGTGTCAATTTAAGTGATTTTTTAAACAAAATTATAATATAAGGGGTAGGGGTAATGTTTCCCGTTCTGCCTTGAACCATGAATTATGAAACCATATAAATGTTATACTGTTTGAAAGCTCTGAAATAGGCCTTTCGAAAGATGTATAGTTTTATTGGGAAAAGTTGCATATTTGAAAGTTACAAAGCTTAAGACTTTCATTTGTGTCAATTTTAAGTGATTTTTTGAACAATATGCAAAAAACAGTTAGTCCGTTGGCCAGGTATCGAAATCGTCCCCTCTAAGGCATTTTATCCATTATGATTATCTGTTAGCTAGTATTCTCAGCTGTCATAATCTGCTTATTTTCCATTTAACTGATGGTGTGTGAGAGTGTAACGACTTGTCTGTGAAGGGCTGTCACGCCCTCGGTAGTAAAATAGGAATGGGTGAGGGGTAACATATTTACCGCTAGTCGGAAACAAAAACAAAAAAAAAAACCCATAAACAATACATTCTTAGAAAGCCCAGATATAAGCTTTTTACTTTTTGATAATTATTCGACTTTAGATGGCGCCAATATTCCGTATGTACATGGCGGTCAGCAGCTGAATCATTCACACAACGAACGTTGATATGGCCTGAAACTTCGGTAAATTCATTCAAGCAAACTCTTGTTTGATTAAGTTGATAGTTTTCCTTTCTTTTTATTTCGAGTATTTACCATGGCATGACTGAAACGAACCTTGAAACGAAGGCTGTACGTATCTATATTAGTCCGAGCCTGAGCGTGATCTGAGAGCAAACAGATCCGCAGATAATGCGAACGATCGCAACCGTTACCAACAGACTCATTATGCAGAGCCATGCCCCAAAACGCCCAACCAAACTTGGCACTAATCATGATCCCAGTCCATTTCGAGCCGGGCTTTAAGGGAAGTGCGGTGGCCTTTGAAAGACCCTTTGGTTTGGTTTTGTACCGTAGTATAGGAAGAAAACCCGACCTGTCGTCGTTGCTGTGAATGTTTGTGTTGTTTTTAGCCTCTTTTTTTTGCCTATTTGAAGAATCGTCTTTGCAGCCTTCCATCCTGCGTTCTGTGTAGCGAGCGTCTTTGATCGCTCTCTTAAGTTTGTGATGTACAACTGTCTTGAGTCCCGGTGCTTTATTGGGTGTAGAGGTAAATATTTAGAGATCAGGGTGATATATTGGTTGCCGCAGTGTCTTTCCAGGTGTTGCCACCTTTGAAGGAATTCAACACTCGGTATTTTGGCCTGGTAAGTATTCTTTAAGGTGTACCTGTAGGCTACGTGGTACTGAATAGGGGCCACTTAGGTTTCAACACATTCGATACTCTTGGCTTTCGCTTATACCCCGTTGTATGAGTAACTGGATCGGAAATGGGAAAGGCTTAATGAATATCCATCTTTGCTAATATTAATTCTCGTTTGGCTTACAGACTGCCACCTCTACTTGTTTCGGTGAAAATTTGACTTCAATTGGACAAAACATTGAGTATGACTTTCTTCTGTGTGTTATTTAGGCCTATGAAAAATATGAAAATTGCATACATATTGCTGTCAAATATCTCAAATCTTATATTGTAAGAGATAGGCTTAGGCTTCCCTGTAATCATACAAATGAGTTCAATGGGAATTTATTGGAGTAGATTACAGTAATCGAAGAGAATGGTTCACACTATAGAAAGACTTATCTCGGATTGCGGGGACCTAACTATAAAAGAACAGCACGGAATACTTGCCGGATGTATTGACTGTTCATGTACAGTACAGGCTAGTACAACGTGGAATGTAAAACATACAAATCAAAGAAGTGGCAAATTTTCTCAACTTTTCACAAAGTTTATATTCCATCATTCTATCAGGATTAGGATTTTCCCAATCTATAAATAAGCTATTACTTGATTACACCTTGATTCAGCATGACTAACATTTTGCATTTGCCACGCAACCAGCCATGCCCGTCCCTGGGATCGCGAACAATGCCTTTAACGAAGCTTTTGAACGCTTTTTGTGAATTGTGTAAGAATGTCCTCTCTGTGGTGTATAATGTGTGAAGCCGTTGTCTAGCTCGCTTGACTCTGATGATTATGTTGACTTATTTTTTCTCAGCTGCTGGTGGCTGATCTAGCTCGAAAGTTAGATCAATCTAGTCTCTCTGATTCGATCATGCTGGTGGGAGTGGTATCTTCAAGCATTGACCCTAAAACGTCCGTTTGTAGGGTCTTTGCTTCAAAGACGTCAGGGTCTAACATTGGTTAAATGTCATCCATGATAAGAAACTAATGATAGATTCACTCACAAGGCATTTTAAACATTGAGGTGTCAATGGGAATATAAGCCTTTTTAGTCATTTTCTGATGTTTGTCTCGCCTTCTTATTGCTCGGTGTAGAGAGTGTTTGTTCGCCTTCTGTTTACTATTTAGTTGCGTAATTTGAATGCGTTCTGTGACATTTGGCTTTTCGGGTTTTAGTTCCAGAATTATTTTGCTATTGAATTTTAGTACCCAGTCGAAAATGTAATCCTCATTGGGAGTATATAGTGTATTGCGTTGTAAAATAATTTCGAAAAATTGGTTATGATCTCTTGTTTTCTGGTAAGGAAGGTAAAGTGTTGTCGATCTATATTATCTTATTCTGGAGAAGCTATATTGTGGCTTAATGGTGATTGGTTTTCAGCGATAAAAGATTCTCTCGTGTTCCCGTGTGGTATTAAAGTAACACTATTAATAGTGACCTCTGATTTGCCCAGACGGTCACGTGACTGTGCATGTATTTACGATATACTGTAAAGTTTGCCATTCCTATCTCCAAAGTGGGTTTCTTTCACATTGTTTGTATTTTCATCACAAGTTTCAATATACTGATATAATATAGCGATAAACAACCCCTATAAGTTGGGTACACCACTCGAGCTCGGTTTTGACCATTTCACTCCTTATACACACGACTGAAGTTCGTGCGTATATGTTGTTTACCGGTCGAAACCGTGTGGTATCCTTTCAAAGTGGTGCTTTATTGCTTATATTGCGATACAATTAAAGAAAAGGGATTGATTGTTGCTGCTGTCATATCAACTTTGCATGACGACTATGACATCCAATTTAGTGTTTGCAGGTTTGGAATATATAATTTTTGACATATTATAGCTGTTAATTTTCTTTCCCTAATTTGAGTTATTGAAATGAGTAAAAAGTCTTTTATTAAACCACCATTTTAGCTTTTTAGTGCTATTTAATGCCTATAGAGTATTTTTCTATGTTCCTTTCAACAAGTAAATGTCAGTAAAGTAACACAAACTTTTGAGTTTAGGCATTGTCACTGCATAATTTTTGAGTTTACCCCTTGTCACTGCATAATTTTTGAGTTTACCCCATCAAGCCATATCTTGTTGGAAAAACAGTTGCGTTAGTGTTTCAGAGATATGATATTTATGTGGCTTCCTTATTCGCTGCGTTTTGTAGGAGAGGAAACATTACCCATACCCCTATCCCATAAATGTATATTATAGAGGGATGTACGGCATACCATATATTAGGTAAACAATCGACGCACCCCATAAGTCTCAAGAAGATACACTCTTTTAATGTTTATTACTTCTCTATTGCATTAAGTTCTTTCAACTGATATATAAATACCTTGTAAAAATTGTTTGGAGGAACATGAACTTAATTATTGGGTTTGAAATTAAGCAAATTTTACAATTTACATTTCATGTCCCAATAAAACTATACATGTTTGGAAAGGCCCATTTCAGAGCTTTCAAACGGTATAACATTTATATGGTTTCATAATTCATGGTTCAAGGCAGAACGGGAAACATTACCCCTACCCCTTATATTAAAATTTTGTTGAAAAAAATCACTTAAACTTGACACAAACTGAAAGGTTTAAGCTTTGTTACTTTCAAATATGCGACTTTCCCCAATGAAACTATACATGTTTGGAAAGGCCCATTTCAGAGCTTTCAAACAGTATAACATTTATATGGTTTCATAATTCATGGTTCGAGACAGAAAGGGAAACATTACCCCTACCCCATATGTTGTAATTTCGTCCTTAAAAATCACTTAAAATTTACACAAACCGAAAGGCTTAAGCTTTGTAAGTTTAAATATGGACTTTTCCCAATAAAACTATACATGTTTGGAAAGGCCCATTTCAGAGCTTTCAAACAGTATAACATTTATATGGTTTCGTAATTCATGGTTCGAGGCAGAAAGGGAAACATTACCCCTACCCCATATGTTGTAATTTCGTTCTTAAAAAATCACTTAAAATCGACACAAACCGAAAGGCATAAGCTTTGTAACTTTTAAATATGCAACTTTTCCCCATAAATCTATATATTTTTAGAAAGGTCTGATGCAGCACTTTCAAAAAATGTAACATTTTTATGGTTTCATCATTCATGATTCGAAACAGAAAGGGAAACATTACCCCTACCCCTTATGTTACACACGGATATGTGGCATACCGCGTAATAAGAAAACAAGCTCATGCACCCACTAAATCTCAAGACACATACTTTTAATCTTGTTTTTCTTGTTTATTGCACTGAGTTCTTCCAAACAATATATAAATACCTTATGAAAAATTGTTTGGAGGAACGGGAACTTAATTATTGGGTGTGAAATTTAGCAAATTTTACGATTTACGGCCAATGGCCGATATAAAGTCTAATCGACGTTCGAATATTAATTAATCCCTATTAAGTTATATATCAATGAAAAGGCCATGATCTTGGCTTTCTAAAAATGTAACGTTTATAGTATTTTATTGTTTCTGTTTCCGTCGAGCGGTAGATACGTGACCCCTACCCCATCGTTGAAATCCAAGATGGCAGCCAAGATGGCGGTAAAGATGGCGCCAAATGAACCCCATGGGACACGATTTGATTTTGGGAACATCAAAATTCATTAAATATAGACCCTAAGGATTACAAAAATGTAGTTTAAAAAAATACATCCATGGGGTGCATGGGAACCCTACCTTCCGACTAGACTATTCTAAGCCACTACAGGTCAACCTTTCCGCAAGATAGTGTGTTTCCAAATTGCATCTCTTGGAATGCCATGTATTGGAAAGGGTAAAAAAATTTAATCGAGGGTTGGGCTTATTATCTGAGCAGGGGATTGAATCCGTTCACCATAGATTCAATGAGTCTTTGCGCAACTACCAATGTGTACCTGGTGATGACTGCAAGAAAGTTGAATTAATGATGAAAGACCATCACATTAAAACACATCCGTCCCATCATAGCGCTGTTGTCAAGAAACGCGGGAAATACAGAAAGTAAATTTGACATGTAAATAAAGTTGATAAACATTAATTGTGTGGAAATAGAAAAATGTTTTAATGTATTAAAAGACATAAATAATTATATATAGTTGTGTCTGATGTGCTTTATTGTATGACAGATGTAACAAGAAGTGTGTGTATGTGTTCACTAGTCACTGCATGTATATCTTTTGTAAAGTGTACACACTTTGCCTTAAAATTGTTCTTAAAATATCAATAGTATTAAGCTATGCAATCAAACTCTTATGGGAAATAGAAATTTACATACATGAAATCAATTTTAAATGTCAGTTCCATGGTTTGCTGAGCAAATTTCACTAACAGTCACATGAAAAAACACAGTTCTAGGTAGGTATTGTATACGTGTAATGCTGGTACCATTTCTCAAAGTGGCCACAGAGGGCGCCCTTCCCAATATGGCGTCCGTCAAACTTAATCCCTATGGGGGAAACGCATGTGAGTTCATCCGACCAATCCTTGCAAATATCACAAGGCTTAGCCTTTGAACACTTGCGACATGCAAGACACTTGTCATGGCTGTCATCAGCAGGAATAATCTTCCTACATCTAGCTGCAGCGCAAACCTTAGAACCGTCACTCACAGGAACATCACATAGGTCCATGATACAAGCAGAACCGGTAAACCTACAGTACACAAAAACCAGCGCGATAAATTACCATAAGTACAATACACAATGCACGAGAAAATGGCTCGCACAGCTGCAGACTGACCAAACACGTCACTGCATTCAAGAGCGTGGAAAGCAAACAATAGCAACACACACTTGCTACAGAAACTCAAAGCAGAACTTCAAACGGCCTGAAAAACTACCGTCAACCAAACTGACTGCTAAAAGAGAGCAAATAAACAGGAAATAATAGACGATACCGTAACTCACGCTCCCAGGAAGGAACAGTAGAGCAAAAACGGACGTCAAAAAACCATATACTGGAAGGCTGAAACACGGTGTGTTTTCACACACCGAGGCAAATGAGAACTGTTTGAATATGGAATCTCATGGCGGTTTCCGCCTGGGATGAGATCACGTGTATTTAAATTTTTGCCTCGTTCTGGAAGGCAGCAAATGAGATAACCCAAAAGTAATAGTGACAGGTAAGTAGGAGGATGAAGCAGAATGTGTGTTTACATTAAAAAATATATATCATGGAGGACGAAATGTGATGGTCAAGGGCATGGACAAAATTAACGGGAGAAAACTTTTCAAGATAAGATACATGGAAATTGCCGACCCTCTCCAGATCGCGTCGGCTTCATAAGCATCACCTGTTACTAGGGGAAGTTATCATATCACTGTGACTGACCCGTACTAATTGTGCCGAATGTGAGGCATTCAACAACATTTTGGTTGAAATTCAAAACGAATAGCACGTCCATTTTTCTAGAAAATTACAAACATAGGCATCGTGGGCAGCTCAATGAATAATTGTTTTTTCTAAAGCTCAAAGGACATATTTTTTTAAAAGTTTTATCTCTGAGCTAAGTGAATGACTGTGCACGACTTTAGAGGAAAACGAAAAACTAATATCTCATATAAAAACATTCAATTTGTTTTCCTTACCGCCTGCGAAACATATTAAAAAGCATAAAATTGTTATTAATAATATTTAAACAGTACCTTTGTCATTGTGTTTCTTAAAACAATAAATATAATTTTCAATGAATAATTGTTGTCAATGTTTCACTGAAATTGGCCAAGGAGAGCAAATTTATTCTATGAGTGTTGAAAAAACCACTAAACACTTATAATTGTACCGTTCCTTTATAAGGGACGGGCAAATATTTTGTATAAAACATTTTACCGAATGTCACGTCCTTCTGACACGCTGTCCTTCCAGTAAAAATTGTACCAGCGCTTTCTGGATGCCGGTTGTGGATATTTACTCTAGTTAGCTCACGTGTTTTCACACGTGAGCTAATGCCATAGCGATGTCTGTCTGTCTGTCCGTGTGTGTCCTTCTGTGAGTGTGTGTGTGTCTGTCTGTCTGTCTGTCTACACGATAACATCAAAAAGGTCGGACGGATTCACGTCAGATTTGGTACATAGGAACCATATGCTAAGGGTAAGAACTGATTAGATTTTTGTTTGTATGGCTGGCATATCAATGAGGTTGTCTGCTCAAAGGGACTTCAATGCTATTCCCCCTTTTACGGTTACTCAGTGGATGATTTTTTGGGCGGACACACTTAACCAGTTTTTTTTTGTATCGGAGTAGTTGTGGCCATGCCATGGAAGAGGGGAAGTATAATTAAGGGTAATTGAGCCGTATGATACATTTAATAAGCAGATTGTCGTGATAATTAGAGATTGTTAGAGTTGCGCCGCACACATGAGACGTACATGCAAACATCAAGTGTAAATGATAAGCACCTGTCGCCGTTTATATGCCTTAGAACGTACAAACGCTAGAGTGAGCAGGTGTTCTGTTCAGAGCATATTGCATGTTGTTATCTATAATGGATGACTTTTCAACATTGAAGGAAAAACTGTCCGCTTGTCTCTCATTTTTGTTCAAATCAAGTATTTGATACAAATATGAAATCAAATATAATTAACCTTAAAATTCTTAATATCTAGAGAAAGGCCTTGTTATTTTCACTGCTCGCAACCAGTAAAAAGTCCGATGACCTATTTTGGTCGGCAACATATATTTCTATGTAAAAATATAAACAAATATATTTGATAAAAATTAGGTCTCAGTCGACCTTATAGAATTTATGTCCCGTTTGGTTTTTTGGGAAAGAGAAATATAACTTGGAAGTAAACTTACTATTCTGTTAATGACTCCATCATCTAAAGACTGATTGGAGAATATTTTCTTTGCTGGTGGAATGACAAACCCGTCGCCATCTCCGAGTGCAATAGTGGCGTTTGTCACTTTCTCTGCAGAGTCACTCTCCAAGTTCAAACGAATGTATTGTGTATCCAATACGACTTGACCGCTTCCTGGTTCAGTATTTCGCAGAACAAACCTAGAGAGTCTATCGGTGAATTGTAGTATGGTTTTAATTGGTAATTCTTCACCAATAATACTGGTTTTGTTGATCGCTTTGACTGCCAAGAAAGCTGTAATTACCTCATTCATGTGCTCTAAAATCTCTGCAACGTACAGGAAAGTTAAAATGGATATTACGTTCAAAAACAAGCTGACATTGAACGCAAGCTATAACTTTTTAGCAACACAATATTTTTTAAAATTCTTAACTTACATAATGCACGCTTAGATGTACCGTATTAATCGATTTATTCTATTACCTCTGCCATATCTCCACGAATTAAATCTTTCTCCAAATGAATTTAACGATGTATTTTATGGTCACTGTACAGTCATTGAAATAGAGAAGGGATCCAATCTGGTTAGTCGTCAAAATATGAAAACAAATAATTTGAGTTTTTGTGCTGCGAAATGTTTAACTTGTTACATTGCATACTCTTTAGCATATCGATGATGTAGAATTGTGCTTTTTGAACACAGAGCGTAATATGTATCGTTTGAACATGTTAATTTTACACGAGGAGTAGTAAAAATTGCAATAGTTTTTAAAAGCGCTATTAGCTAACTTTTGGTGATTTTCCCTGTTTTTGGTTTCTAGGTGATGTCAAGTTTTGTTTCACTCCTGGAAGCAAGTGGAAACTGCTTTTTTTGTCACCGCAGCGTGCATACGTTAAGAGTGCACTTCTATGTTTGATAGTTGAATCGTAGTCTCCACTTGAATTAACTTGAATGTCAACGATAAAATGCAAACAAGACATGTAGAGACTAAGTTAGCAGGCTAAATACTGTTTAGCGAACATGGTTTCAGGGAGTAAAACAAACAATTACGGTTTACATACAAACAAACTTACATGTAGTAAATATCACTTAATGATACAGTTACTTGCCCGTTCAAGTTAAGCACAGCTTCGATAAACAAAACTTTTTCGAGGACAATTGCGTACCTTTTTCTGTGGTATTTGCTCTACGCCAGATTTCTTCATTGCTGATAATATGGCAAAGAAGCTAACATTCACACATATTCTATTTTTAAAGGTCACAGTCATGTTGAAAAATATGTAAATATATGGGTGTGGGAACCTTACGACAACGGGATATTTCTGTGGACATGATTGCTGTTTTTGTGTTGTAGAAAACCAATGATATGGTTAATTTACCGACCTTCTGCCGTGGCTTGACTTTCTTCTGAGGATGAGAAGGACATTTTGTCAAGGTTGGAGATTATTGTTGGAAATTCATCAAACCTTTCGATGATCTGTCGGGAATAAAAGAAATGTTTATCACGATGGGATTGGTTAGCAGATAATGTACTTATTTCCATCCCTTATTAATACCTATTCTCTCATACAAATCCGAGAACATCTTTTCATGCATATAGGTTTTCAAGGGACATAAGGCAGTATACCGACATGAATATTTATACTGTATATGCCACGACCACTTTGTGACTTCTCAACAAATGTGGTGTTTCTCTTGGATAAACTGAACACAGATAAAGATAGCGCAGGCTGTACTCCAGTTTATGTGTTGACAAAACGAAAATGTTCACCGCAATTGCTGATAAAACTGCGTCTCAATTAGTTCACCGTACTGTTGTCTCTATTATTTTCACAATGCAAATGTGTTTCAGCAAACTCCTCAACTGTTCAATCGTGTTTATTGGTTCTGAGATTTCCCACCTAATATTATGTTTGAACCGATTTATGCTATCTTCATCAGCACACCTTGACTTCAGCCCACATTGATAGAATATAGTAAGAGTTCGGTTTTCAGCAAGAATGCCACCTTGACGGTGTAATAGAGAAAGGTTTAGACAATTATATGTCTGACGCTAGTTCGATGATAAAGTTAATAATAAGAGATACACTCTTTGCATATTTGATTTACGAACCTGTGATAATGACATATTCCCAATATTTTCGTTTAAAGTCTTGAATAGTGTTTCCATCTTCCCTACTGATGTTTTGGAAAAACATATAAATATTAATACTTTAACGATGTATACATCATATTATTTTTCCAAATATGAGCTTACGGACATAAAATATATGTTGATTTAATGTAGGGTTGATTTCATATCCAGACAAATCAGAAATGTCCCATATTATTGTTTTATGGCTTTTGAAAGTACCATTCGTTATTTAACATTTATAATTTGGTTTTGTATTAATCTGATGAATATAGAGAACAGGGAGTGAAAGGGAAATTCCAAACAGGAAGCCCGCTTGCAAACATACTGTGAGGAATCATGGAAAACTACATGAAGGCATATATAATATCACAACATTCTTTGCTTTTCAGGAAATCATAGATTGACACTCCATTGACATGTTCCCCTTGTTATTTAATTTCTCATTCCTCATGTGGCTGAGCAAAAATTACGGAAAGTCTTCAGTGAAATAAATAAATACTAAATATTCCTAAATAGTGCATCATCCAATTTGACTTTCTAAGCATTCTCTAATGAACACCTGACTTGTCAACCTGTGAGAGTAAACTGCAATAGAGGCCTTACTTCATCATATAATTATAAAGATCAATATGTTCGGTTTTAATAGGACACAAAACTACATTTAAGTTATAAAGTCTGACACGGAAGACAAAACGTTAGGAAATATAAGCATGCAGTCGATGAAGATGACGATGGGTTAGAAAGCAAATAGCAGTACTTTAGCTGCTTTCCTCTAATTTTGAACATCTTTCTTTAGCTTATTATGCGTCATGTGTAGGTAGATGTGATGAAAGGGATTAATCAAAAAGTTGTATAGAAATCAAATTTGAGACATACAATGAATTAACTATACGACATTTTGAAATTATTCGAGATAACGGCACGGCATTACCTTTCACTATCACAGTGAAGAAGCAACTAGAAACGCCGTCAATGGTGTCATAGGTAACGTTAGTATCACCGATGCCAAAGTAACTTCCCGGCTCATGGCTTCCGATCAGGAACAAAGTAAAGTAGCAACTTTCAGGATCCACCCTCACGGACCATGATACCTTTGCTGTTCGGTTTACGAAATCTATATATGTTTCAATGTTTCCAGGGCAGGATATATGATGACCACCTTTAAATGTAAGAAAATATTAATATGTTTGAAAGTTTGCTAATCATGATCAGCATAACAAAGTTCATGTTAACATACAACGGTTTGACGTTCCGCTACTCCGCAGGATAGGTTTCCTAACAAACAGTGATGTAAGGCAAGGAAATAAAGTGATAAAAGATTTATGGTGGGATACTTTTGAGTTAGTGGTATTTTCTTCAAAGTCAGTGTTGCGTTTAAGTTTTGTTCTTTTTGTTCAATACGGTTGATTCGGGAAACATTTAGTTTTCAAAATAGAAGGAATAGAAGGAAATTTATTTTGAAATGTTTAAGTTCAAAATAACGAAAGACAAATAAAAGAATATGTATGAAAAACAAGTTGAACCAAAGAAAAAATAGACTCAAATACGACACGTACCTTGGCAACAAATTGACAGCTCTTGGTTAACATCTTCAAAGGAGTCAGCACATTTGATACTGACATCTTCCCAGTGACGACAGTTATGTGAACCCCAAGCACGGTGATAACACTCATCAAGATAGTGTTCCGTTCCAGTACAAAAGACATCGTCAAGCCATATAGTGCCGTTGCCTGTACCGAAGGGGTTGTCGATGGAATGTGTAGTGATACAACTGCACATATCGAAAATAGAGCACGTAAATTATACCTACGTTTAGTCATACCATTTTGGTGGTAAGTGGATCTGAATTTCAGATCTGAAATGTTTGTATCGTTCCGACACTTTGGAATTACTTCCAATGGCATACTTAAGACCTTTGTTGCTAAGCATTGATTGCGTATAATTTCTGCAGTCAAATAATGATTGCATCTCGTAGATATACCAAGGGTATACAATGATATTGTGTTTACCGTTAATGCGCCTTCAGGAAACAGCATGGCGTCAAAAAACAGCAAAATTTGACAAAACCGCGCGTGAAACTTGAGCAGGCAAAAACACGTGTTGGATCGGAGGGTTTTGTTCGGTTAAAATACTTCTTTATTTTGCCTACGGAGTCGTTAGCTCTGGAAAGAGGCGACCATATATGTTGAATGTTTTGAAATGAAGATCTCAAACGCATTTTACGAGGATTGGGGTTGCATTTTATAAAAATGGTTTTAAGCTGGGATTAAAGTTCACAAGAGTTTTAGGAAGGGTCATATTTTACGGATTTGGAAATTGTATTAGAATTTAACTGTAGCAAAAATAATATAATTAAACAAATGCAAACAATGCAAACACAATCGTTGACCCTACAACTACAATACAAAACAGATATGAAGTGTCTTCATCGTATATTGAAAGTAATGTTATATCCCATAGCATTGCAGTTTAAAAACATCTTTCTTCTACAGTCGATGGTTTGATGCAATCCTCACAAATAGTGTATAAAATACTGCCCCGTTATTTGTTCAGTAGGACTTGGTGAATATAGTGATATAGCGTTATCATGCGTTAATCGTATTCACTGTCATTATTCCAATTACGTCAGACATTAATTTTTTAGCTGAAGCTAGAGCAACATACACTTTGCTCCTCGACGACGGGGTGATGGTAGTGATATACTCCGATGACGTGACATGTCACACATCAAAGTTGCCAGCGGACAGCAGCTTGGTGTGACGGGACATATCGAATGAAAGGCGGATCACTGACTCTGCCTCCAATAAGTTTTGAGAAGAATACAGGGCAAAGCTAAACAACGGACAACACAGTTTTTGAATGACAGTTGCAAGAGAAAGGAAATCGCATTACTTGTCTCAAGTCATCGATTTAGCTGTAGCAATTCGTGTATGCATATTTAGTTTTATTGAATTCGGATGTTTGAAATGGAGTTAAGGACGATTTCAAATGTTTTCGGAATGATGAACGGCTGAACAGATCAGACGTTAAAAGTCAATGTTTTCTGCAAAACTGCAAAAGGCAGAAGGTAACATAGAAGTTTGCTAAGAAATGCCTTCAAGGCAAGAATGGACGGGAGAAGTATCGCAAGGAGATGTAACACGGCCCAAAATGAGCAACTTACATCACTATGACACTATTGACTTGAAGTAAAAAACATTGTGAATAATATGTAAACTGATGTGAAGTTAGCCACCATATAAAGTTTTTTTAAATACTAGTGTACTTGATTAGAGCAGGATGATGGAAAGTGCTATATGTGTACAAGAAATTTGATTTTTGAATTTGATCAAAACATAAGCACTATACATGGGAGTCATTGCGTTAAAATTGCGATATGTACATATCACGTACAAACGTTCACCAACAAAGTTGATGCCAATGGCACATAATCTGTTTGGGGTTTGAAATCCAAAGTCAGACCATAAAGTATATGATGACAAAGGCAAAAACAATCGCAAGGTCAAGGAACCCGTTTATCTACAGTACCTAATTCCAAGCTGTCTTCCAACTACTCTTGCAGCGTTTTCATTGAAGCAGTCGTCACACACGGTGCCCCATTGTCCATTATGAAATATTTCCAGTCTGCCCTCGTGGGGACCAGTTCCGCCAACTAATCGGATATTTGCATGAACATCTTCACCTGAAAAAGGCGTTAGTAAATGAATTAATATCCAGAGGGAAAATACGATGCATTTTTGCCCTTTGCGCCCAAGATCTACCAATTAACCTAGTATAAGCAAGCCCGTATACGTAAACGTATCGCGCCAGAGATACATTTAAATTATTCATTTTGTTTTATAGTTCGCCTTAGTAGTTACCTCATCAGTAAGATGAACTGTGAATAGTTCTTTTACCAAAAGCATTACAATTTGTCTTTGTGTTTTATGATCTCTTTTGAAAATAAAACTGTAAACTATTGAAGATTAATAAGATTACAGACGAGAATTTTGACCTGCTTGCTGTCTCAATCGAGACGATAATAGGTCGGGATCTCGATTCATACAAATTTATAGCTTACTGATAGCGAGGGAGGGGATCGGAAAATAGACCTAGGAAGACAGAATAAGAGACAGATGATGGGGAGACAGAAGGGAGGAGTACCATAGCAACCAAGCGACAGTATTCATTGGGATTACAAATCTCATTAACAGCTCTTATTTGCCTGTTTGTCCCAAAATTATCCAATTGATATGAGGCTGGTGATTGATGGTTAGACCAGCCACAGCTTTTCGCAAAGCACACGTACCGCGATGCTCAGAAATACAATTCCCTTCCGTTACCATCAGGTCAAGTCAGTAGTCCACAAACCTTATGCGTCCCCTCCTTTCTGTACAAGGCTTCACTAACTGCCTTTGCCATATTGTTGAAATACTCTTCTCTAAGGTCTCATTCAGAGCTTTCATCGTAATTGGTCGTTTTTCAGATAACCACATCCATAGATGAACAGAACCCCATAAAATTGTTTGTTTCACTATGCAGATTATTTTTAATATTGACACAGAGTATTCGATTTAGGATGACGACTGCGATAAATATTATTAAGCCTACGTCAGACTATATCCATGCAGGGTGACATGATTCAGTTGATATGCCGTGCATCAACACTTATAAGACAATCCAGGAATTAACTGCTTCCCTTTTGTGACGTCTACGACTTCTTCAAGCATCAAATCCATAGAATAAATAGCTCTTTATTTCACGATAGTAATTGCTATAGCATTATGTCAAATTATATCCTCTTGTTGCTAAGCATAGAAAAAACACTATGAAGAAATAAATGCAATACTTGAGCCGTTGAAGTGTTTATGTCATTTTCTTAATATGATGCAGGACAGACCCTAGACAAATTGGTGGAATGGAAAAGCAACCGAGCTTTTCTAATTGTGATCGGAGCTAATTTTTCATAATTCCCATATTTCCTATGATACCGCAGTCTCAATACAAAACTCCTTAAAAACACACTAAGCAAAAAGCACGTTTACCTTTGTCTCTGTTCCATATGCTGTGCATTTCTTATTTGAGAGGTTGACAACGACAAATGTTTAGAAGAAATGTTAATGAGAAAGGCGGACAATTTAATTGCTTAAGTTTTCAATAGACTAACATTAAATAATGTCCCTTTGTTGCCACTTACCTGCATGTGTTTGGCGCCAAAAAAGGAGTGTCACCAGGATTACTGCTTGAAGATTCATTGTAGTTAACACATTGTTTAGAAATTTTAGCAAGTGTGATAGACACGGCGTGGATATTACGGTAAGGATAATATATACCTGCTTGGTAATATACCAGCTTCCCCTGTTCGCTGTTTGCCGGGCACTGCTTCATGAAGACGCAAGGGCAATTAAATTTATTTTGTCGAGTGTCCCTTTCGACTTATTTTTATTGTTACACTTTCGTATTAACGATGCCAATCTCCCATATTGAATCAACTGGGAAAACATTAGATAGATTGGTACGGTTGCATAGGAAAATATCGAAAAGTAATTTCCTTGCTATATGACATATGATATTTTGTAAAGATACATAATTATCCAGAGACAACAATCGGCAAATAATCACAAGCTGTTTCTATTGTAATGAGTTATTGCACTATCACTTTCGAGCGAGATCGTTTTGTTAAAAGTAGTTTATTTTAGCACTGAGCTTTGCAGATCAATTGACTCTGTCGTATTGTTGCATCTTCATGAAGTAGTATAGAAAATTTAAACATGTGAAGTTTGGCGGGAAAACAGTTAGATCCTTAGTGAACTCTACTCACTGATGCACGCTAAAAACAAGGAACATGTCCACGCTACAAACAAGGAACATGTCCACGCTAAAAACAAGGAACATGTCCACGCTACAAACAAGGAACATGTCCACGCTACAAACAAGGAACATGTGCTCGCTACAAACAAGGAACATGTGCACGCTACAAACAAGGAACATGTCCACGCTAAAAACAAGGAACATGTCCACGCTACAAACAAGGAACATGTCCACGCTACAAACAAGGAACATGTCCACGCTACAAACAAGGAACATGGCAGCCAGCAAAGTCCATCACATGTAAACAATATCATTTCGCACAGAAAAAAGTTAAGACGCTCTTGGTTTCGAAAAACATCGTTGACCAATTTCTGCATGACTGCTGTCAATATCAAGTCAAGAGCGGAGTTTTGAACGCGTGTCGGAGAAACGTTATCCAGGTTTACCCTATGCTTGCCTTGAATGTGCTAGCCAGACTGCTTTGCCTGGCTGCAAGGGCAGCAGACGAATATCAGCGTTCACATCACAGAGATTATTTGCACTTTGCTTAGTTATAATAATACTTTATTGCTTTTACAGGCCTCCGGCCCAAATTGCAAATCAAATACAATAATACAACTTTATAAACAGAGGAGAAGTACAGAAAATTGGTCAAACACATTCTTCCCTTTGTTTAAATGCTTTATAAACAAGTTGAAACTTGATCACGTTGGCGAGGCATAATATTCGCTATAACTGTAAGCGAATACGAGGACCCTAAGAATATCATGGCAACACTTTAAGATATTAAGGAAACTTTGCTACCACTTTTTGGCTAACCACAAGACAAAACATTGATAAATACCATTCTCAGATTAAATGAGGAATTTTAATGTACTTCAGTGTATAACCTGGTGAAATGAAAAGTTGTTGACATTTTGTGTTTGAGAACAAATAACGAAAGTCAGTAAAATTGTGACTTTTCGACAACCCTGCTCCAGTACAGTATGTCATTCTCATGACCACACAGTACCCGATAGTAAAAGTTTGAAAAGAAGCAACATTAAATTTAATGTTGCATTATTTTAACACTTTTCACCAGTTTCTTTGACCTGAAAGGTTGTAATGATTTATAAAAAAAACTTATTCCACGTAAACTTCTCAAATGAATATAAATATTTTGCCCCTTAAGCCTAATGTTCTTCATCCTTTCACACACGCTAGTACTACAACGCCCTGTATTGTAAACATTTTTTTTCTCGAAGCACCCCTCATGTGGCCAAAGCGTGTGAAGGTCGGTGGAATAGTACTTCTGCTTGTTCTGCTGTCTCTTGTTCTTGTCGCTGATTGATTAGTTTGGGCACATAACTGGAAAGCTCCATTAACTTGGGAATGCCCCACTTCCCTACATAGTTATCACAGGATTAATTTCACAGACCTGTCTTTCACCAGCTGGATAAGATAAATGTAACAATGGAACAGTAACACCTTGGGGGATTAAAAGTCTTCTGTTTGTCATCCGAGTTGGTCTGGCAAGGACCGGGTTCCAGGTACCTATTCAAGTTAATGCAGTCTTTCCCCAATGAGTACGAGTTGAGGTACCATTTGGGATCGTAATGCTTTCAGTAACTGCAGTTGACACACCAAAAAGTTGATTGTGTGCTCCATCTTAGTATTTATTACGAGATGGCAAAAGGATCTTGAATTCTCTATCTAGTGTACATTCTGTACAAAGGAATATACTTATCTAAACTTCCATAACTAACAAATTATTATCATTATATATTGAATATCCTGTTCTCGATTGTTCAGATTCAAGTGTTTACCAATCATTCATTAAAATGTAACGCTATCTCCCATCTCCTTCTCGTGCGATCTTGGACCAACCTCCAAACGCCTTAACCACATGAGGGACGCTTCGAGAAAAATGTTTACAAGATTCAATTTCTTGTTGAAGCATTGTGATGAGTCACTTCAGTTTTGATAGCATTCAAACACGCAATATATGTATACTAGCCCTGTGTTGTAATATAATAACACTATCCAATCCTCAATAGTGAATTGAAAATACTATCAAGCGCTACATTGTTTTGAATGATTGCAAACATTATCGCAACCTACCTACCCTATTTTTAAAGGCATATAATGGGAACCACATAATTATTTTTATTTGTTTCAACACTGGGGTGTAAAGTATACCTTCCCCAACAGAAATGGATTTGTTGAAAAAGTAAACAAATGACAAGTATCTTCGGAAAAAGTTTGAAAACATAACAGCGCCCTCTTAGGTGGCACGAGTATCACCATCACACTGAGGGCGGAATGCAATTCATCATCGAAAACCGTGAAGTTGTTCAAGCTGTACTGTCTGTATGCATACTGTTCGAAAGAGAATGTAGCAATGATCAGCATCATTGATGAGTTATATATATATGCAAAGATAGGTTCTGTATTGTTAAAGGTACACAAAATATGCAGCTTTAATACATCTCATTCCAAATCAAGACGTCTCTTAGTCAAAATCTCTCTCTCTCTCTCTCTCTCTCTCTCTCTCTCTCTCTCTCTCTCTCTCTCTCTCTCTCTCTGTGTTAAACCAAGACTTTAAGCATTTTTTTGCTTTCGACATCGTATTGACGTCTTGATTAATAGCCTAGGAGGTTTAATAATCAAACTTTGATTTAATCCTAGGGCAATTTTCCATATGAAGAGGTTGAGGCTTAGCAGAGGAGTGCAGATCCTGTCAGAGGTTGGAGTAATTGAACGTTTTCTGAACGATTTCTTCAGTGTACCTCTGGCAATAACACAAAGTTGCTTAAAGCATAATGGAGGTTTTATTATACGTGTACAAACTGTTCCCATCTCCGTAAAATTCTTCAAACCTTACATCTACATATATGCAGCTTAAGAGCTATTCGAGTTTATGCTGAAAGTGTACAGAAATATGGAAGAAGACAGGTTTACAAACAGGTAGAAGGACAAACAGGCTGTTAACGCAATTAAGGCAGTCAAGCAGACTGAGGAACGGACAGATTAATACATCAATGTACTATGGACAATGCGTGCACTAGTTACAGGCGTACAAAGACAAAGTGATGGAGAAAAGGGCCATTAGTATCACATGCAGGTGAAAGACACTATGACGGACAGAGAGACAAATAAACAATCAGGCATCCCGATCATGGTTTACAACTTGGCGAAAATCCAAGACAGAGGGCGGTAAACATAGATTGCGTCAGGATTATAGTTAGACATGTTCTTGACAGTGCAATATACCCATTATCCTATAATATCAATCAACTCAAGACACCAGACTAAGTCACCATGAAACATAAGATCCGAACAGACGCAAGGTACTGTCGTTATGATCGGCAGAGTCACTGAATCCGAGACCCTACAAAGTCTGCAGCCCATAAGTGACATAAACATGCATCAAGATTTGCAGTTGTGTTTCGATGCCGGACTCTGTTCAATTTGTGTCTCGTTTGTGGGTTATAGCGAACGCAGCCAGCAATTTATAACAGCCAATGCCAAAAACATATGTTTTCACCACTGTGATGAAATAAAATCCAATTGGACGAATTGCGTGGAAGTTAAATCGGTGACGTATCGAACGCTTCAGATAGCAGCATCTGCATTTTACCTCAGTGTTATTTACTACTTTAATGAAATCTGTTGTGAAGTTCAGAATATCGACAAGAAAATGGGTGATATGAGAAAGTCAAGTAACTTGTTGTCGCTTGCCTATGATGCATCTCTTTAAAATCCCGGTCAAGGATATAAGTTCATTCTTATTTGTTGCTTATAAAAAAACTCTAGAATATACAGATGAGATCACAAATTATCGGTATCGCTCTCTGAAAGAATAAAACAAAAACAGCAGGCGAGGTAAAAACCAAATCATATTTATTCACTGAAAAGTAGCACACTGTTAAATTGACGGGCAGTGACTGAATTGTGTTGACTAAAATCGCCAACAGTTCACAGTATACCTCCAGCGGAGACTGTATCATATGCTGCAGGGATAAGAGACTACCAGTAGTGATGATTGAACCCTTAGGGAGATGGTTGTAATCATCGTACTTCGCATACAAGAAACAAGTCTGACAACAGTCTGTTTGTAGGTACTTAGTGAATCAATGGGACGCCTATCTCTTGTGTGCAGGGTTTTGTGTTTTGTATATATTTTGTCATCGTTATCGTCATCGGCACCACTGCCATCGCGACCGTCATCATCCTAATAATTAGCACCGCTACCACCACCACCACCACCATCATCATCATCGTCACCATCATTACAATCATCATCATAATCATCATCATCATCATCATCATCATCATCATCATCATCATCATCATCATTGCCTAATTATCATCATCATCATCACCTATACCTTATCAAATAAAAACGGATGGGAGCTCGAAAACAAGTTTCATTCCCGACAGGCATAGTCTCGTCATACTTGTTTTTCTCGTGTTTCAACGTGTTGCAGATCGGACCAACATAAAGCGATATTTTCCCGTTTGTTGGTATATTTTCCAAGTTGTTAACACCAGGGCAGCTTTATGACATGCTGACATGAGTAACGCTGAAAACAACATACCTTGCAAGGACCTTAAATCTAGCGGGAACGTCTCCCCTCCCGCCACCCGCCCTCGTTAGAACTCCTCGTAAACAGTGATGTGTCATCAATCACGACGAGTGTTCGATGCAAATTATAATTGAGGAAGTAATATACAACATGTACACTGTAGGAGAACGACCATGAAAATCCTTAATGGCCAATTACCACATTTCTTATCAAATGGACTCCATCAAGTGCAAGTTCAAAGCAGGCTCCTACATTTTCTAACGTTTGGTGACATTGAAATATCTGTCGACAAGGAAACATTGTGCTGATTGCAGCTGGAAACGTGATTCTTTTCAAATTGGAAGGACACGCATTCATTTGCATAGACTCGTAATGAGCTGCTCACGTACTATGACAACGCCGCTGTTTGAGACCTGTAATATGTGAATCTGTCAGACGCCCATCGATACAACGAGAGCAAGGAGAGGTAGCTCCGTAATAATGTAATGAAAAATGAAGAAAATTTGCAACCAGCGACTGTCAGTATTCTACTGTCTATTGCAGTACCAAAAGGCCTTTGCTTTAAGTAGAATAGATACCTGTCAAATAAGAGTTGACGTACAGATTTTGATAGAAAGTAAAAAAACTCATAAAATTGCTCAAATCACATAAAATTTCAATGTCATGCATTCAGTGCCACCGAGCTTTAGAATCGTGACAGGCTATTTAACTCTAACTGTTTCCATGAAATCAGCCTATACGTCATAAAATAGTCATTTCTTCCACATTTCCATCATCTCTTTATTACATTTGAGTCATATCAAACGTATGGGCTTTGCTATTGCGTCCAGGTAACTGTGGTTAGAAAATTTAATGAAAAAGTTTTGAAAAACATTAATATTACTTGGTACTCTTTTTCACTTTAAATCAAAAGCTAACAAATGCTAACACAGGCTTTATTTTATGTTACTTACACTAATACATAAAAATCCAAAATATCAGAAGACAGTTAAGAGAAATTTCCAAAAACCCGACTTGTTTACATTCATCAATGAAATGGTGGCATGCTTTCTCCGATCCATCAGTATTCTTTTAATCCCGGAAACGCTGATAAAATTAAGAAGAGCCAAGATAGAATGTTGCACAGACTTTCTTGAAGTCATTGGATAAAAAGTAAGATGTTTAAAAAGAGCTTCTCGTGAATCCAGTTTGTCATATTTGTGAAATTATTTTAGTTTTATTGAACGCAAATTATTACACTTCGTGGAGATCGAATACGAGCGGAGACTGTGCAGTAGGGGTTAAATGAGGTTCACCTTGTTAATACGTCAAGCTTGTGATATCAAGCGATAACGCTCCCGTATCACTTTTACAATGCTCAAACACTTTATGTAAACGATGACAATTACACGAGATATTGCTTAGTTCATGAGCTCCAACCACATTCAGTTGCGTTACATTTCGTTGTCAAATGTTATCAATCGGATCAATAACTGTCTTTCAGCAGATGTTATGGTATCGAATATTTAGGCTTGGGTTTAGTTTATGTAATTATCCAGCGGGTGACTGTTTTTTCCCTTGAAAGTAGCGAAATTGCTCACTTTGCACATAACATTGGTCAAATTTGCATTACTTGTGTGTGAGAAGTCGGTTCTATCATTTTACATTTTGCAACCAGCTGAAAGAGTTGTCAGCAAAATGTATCTGCCAATATCGCTTGTGGTGAAAAAAGCGGTATTTCTGATATCAGTCGAAGTGTATACACTCAGTACGCCGATGAAATGACAGTTACTCAAAAATACAGCGTACTTCGTCAAACGACACAACGGCTGTTAATATGTGACATCCACCGCGTCCTGTATAGATTTTTTTTTAAGTTCGGGGGTAATTCATGGGGGTGTTAAATTTCATTTGACAGGAAAATCTCTCCGAATGGTGAACTAGTCACGTTCAAGTGAATAGAAAGCACTGGCGAACACGTGTTGCTACCTTATCTGATTATATGTATTGTGGTGATCCAATCACGCCGACTGTACCTCAATGTTCTGAACTTCAAAAAGTGTTCATCAAATGCAAATACATGTCAAGCCACTTGTCGTTCTTTGAATGATCTAATTTGATTGGTCCAGGGGTATTGAAAACCCACCCTCAAAAAAGTTAGAATGTACTCTTATTTGCACACACAACTTTCTTAAAGATTTTATCGGTTACGCGGGAACCAAATATGTAACATTTTGGCGAAAGTAAGACATTTACCGCTATTATGAAAATTGGTACTTCGGCAATAACATAATTTCCCATGATAATTTTCGATTTTATTTCTCCGTTTTTTTCATTATGCCGAAATGTCAATATACCAAAGGACAATCCACAAACAGCAGTATCGCTAAGTACCACGCGTCCCCATGGCGCAAAGCGAAAACTACCTGTATAACGTTTGGGATTTACTACAATCGGCGGTCGGCGCTTTTTAAGACCATTCAATTTCTACGGGCAATGAAAACTGCCAATTCAACGTCGCGTTGATTGCGGAAATGTGTTCTGACGGGCGATTAATGGGCAATTCGAGTTTTATGTCTTTTAAGAAATTGCTACCGATGGAATGTTCAATACTATAATCGGGGTACCCTTTAAAATGCTAACGCTGTCCCCAAGGAAGGGACGTCTTGCTGTAGGAGCTAAACACCAGCCACATTACATTAAAGTTTGGAAGCGTTGTGAAAGTGTTCGAGGCATAGAATTCCCAAGGCAAGATTTTCATTTTGAATAAAACTTAATTCTAACACCACAGTAATCGTATTGAATCCACCAGGTTTAACTTCACTAATTGAAATATCAGATTACCTCATCGAGTCACTGGTTTCTTAGTAGAAATGCAAAACCTCCAATTTTCAGTACGGAAACGATAGGATATTCCAACAGTCTATAATTTGTATACTTTTGTGGTCGACGATCATTCATGCGGTATCGTCTTGCTACTTCAAAAGACATGTCTGGAATGGTTTAGGAATCATCATAGCTTGCTCGGTAAAGAGCATGTAATGTCACTGTTCTGACTTACATGTCGCTGAAATAAAGTCTTGTTGCTGTTTGTGTTTGCTTATCATTCACCATTTCTGTTCTGCCCTTATTACCTAAAAAATCCCGACAGGCATTTGTATTCCGCACGGGCAAGTATCTTCTGCAACCAAGCTGCTCCAGACAGCTTGCCATCGGTAGTCGTAATAACGCGTTTACTTGGCGAAATTATATCATATTTCTTTCTATCGACAGTTATCTTTCGTCGTTTTGACAACAGCCTCGGTGAAACGAAGCGTGTTAATCACCAATCCATATCAACAGCGGTTCTCCATTACAATCGAAGCATATTAGGCGCCAGCTTGTAGCAGACAACAAAAAATATCGTTATCGTTTAAAGGGGCGGCTTTTCCGCATGGATGAGTGCAACAGCAGAATATGTATGGTTAGGTAAGGCTCAGAGGTAGTTTCTACAATGCTTGCAGAACCCTCCTCGTGACTAAAATATGGTCCTACGATAATCAGTGAAATGGATACACGTCACTGAACAAGTATGTCATGCTTTACCCTACAGAATCCTCTCTTATAAAAATTATAACGTAAAAAGACTCATTACAGCTAATGTCGGAATTAACGCCTTTGTAGTTATGTATGTATGTATGTATGTATGTATGTATGTATGTATGTATGTATGTATGTATGTATGTATGTATGTATGTATGTATGTATGTATGTATGTGCTTGCTTGCGTGGGTGCAAAAGTAGGTACATACAGCTATACGTATTACATTGTATGCTTGAATCTGTCTCCTGTTTTCCTGTCTATCAATCTTTCTTAATATATCTGTCTATCTCTATATCGAAGAGAGAGAGAGAGAGAGAGAGAGAGAGAGAGAGAGAGAGAGAGAGAGAGAGAGAGAGAGAGAGAGAGAGAGAGAGAGAGAGAGAGAGAGAGGGAGGGAAGGGATGGTTCATATCAGTTGTACGAGTACGATACCGTCGAGGTTCAATGAGCGTACAGAGGTACAATCCCACAAAATTTTGACGCGCACGTGGTCTGTGATGATATCTTGAGAGAAAAGATTAGGTAGGTTAATTTTCTCGTAAGTAACGATTTCAATTCATAGTACCTTCAGGCAATGACGTAAAACACGTATGTATGCATTTGTGATGTAAGGCATGCACAACGTTGGCATTAACAGGAGACAATGACCTTGGCTATAGTGCGAAAATAGCATGTCCAGGTTCAACGGCACTTCCTGCGCTCCTTAAAAAATCGCAGGGGAGGCGAAAGAGGATGCAACGTGCCGTACTTGAAAAATAACAAGAGACGGAAGCACGGACTGAGATCAGGTGTTCCTGTCAGATTCTCGACGTCGACAACTTCGGATATTTGCAGGTTGGATAGTGCAGGTACTTCTGCGTTTGAAACTGGTCTAATTTGGAAACGTAATGCCACTTCTGAATTCAACCCAGCGAAATGAAGTGTTTTTACATTTTGTGTGGAGTCTTCACACGATGACGTCAGCTCTTCACTTGCTTGAGTTTTTTTCTAGTTAAACCCTTTACGCATCATTATGAGCCAGAGTAACACATTACAGCGTTGACCTACAGAATGTTTGGTAAGCTCGCTGGACAGCAAGTGGCAATTTGTCTGCGGAATATTCTCTTTCAAGGTGTTTAATGTTTCGCTGGGTTCTCTCCGGTAGTTGGCCACTTTGTACGTAAAATAAAACGAAACAGTTTACTCAAAAATGGGGGAAAGAACGAAAATTCCTTCCGCTAGTTTCGTGCAAATTTCATAGCTATATAGTACAGTGCCTTTACCCATATGGTTGTGAACCTTAGCATAGCGCACTTCAACGCACTATCGTTCCGCTAGTAGACATGGGCGATGCGATTGCATATGACAGCACAATTTTATACAATCGCCAGAATCGTCGGTTTTTACAGCTGGGAGACATTACTTCCACTCGCATAAACTCATTTTAACACCGGGATGTCTGTAGGAGTATTTATTGCTGTGGCGTCTCACCAACATTACAGACTGTATGCGGTAACATCCTCAGCGCGATGACGTTGAGAAAACTCCCCTCGCACTTCGCAGGGTGCGGTTTACGACCGTCGTTGTCGTTATGACGCCGTCGGCGCCGGGAATGTATCGGTAGGATTTCTCGTGAGATATGAAACGGGTGTTTTGGGACGGAAAGCCACACTGTTCCTGATAGTCAGTTATTAAACAGCTAGATTTTTCATTTCCAACCATAAAGTACCGTGATGAGTGCAATAATGACGTCAATATAATCGTAATAGCTCGTGCATAGGGAGCGTAGATACTCACAAATCAATGTCGACAACTGACAGGCACCGAATTTGAGAACATCGCAGTGGTAGACCAGTTCACTTTATCGAATACCTTTCGACATGTTTTCGATGAGCATTGTGGCTACACCCTAAAACTTTCACAAGTTCCAAATCGTAAATTGAGATTTCTCATCATTTCTGAGGTTAAACAAGGCACGTTTTATGAATGCCGTCAATTTTGCATATGGCAAAAAGCGATGGTTTATATATAATGCAATGTTTACGATGTGAGCGAACGTACATACATGTATTTCATCTGTAATTGATGGAATATGAAATTGAACAAGCATGTATTTTTTTTAATATGAGGCTACAGGGTCTCATTTCCCCCATTTTATTTTAAGTTTCACATGCTGTGATTGAAGCTGACACGCTGTAATCCCGGTGAGTCTCGAAATATTGCTCAGACTGGTGAAAGAATCGCTATAAATTCCTGTTACTATGAATTTGACAAACAGACTCGCACATCTAACATAAACTATGAACGAGTAGGTTTAAGCTAGAATGTGCCCATGGGACAGATATTCGGACTATCTAACATTATCACTACATGTTTGGCGTACCACTTCGTGATGGGGGCTCGGTTTGAAGTTTTTGAAGTAAATGTGTTTTTCACCTGGTTAATTTTGTGAAAATCGAAAATTAATTTTTCCCAATAGAGTTAACACAGGAGGGCGGCCATTTTGAACTTTCACAATTAGTCTTTCTAGTACCAAAATTTGCATAGTGACCCCTGACTGTTATTCTTGATTTCAAAAGGGACGCGTTTTAAAGACTCCTTTTTAATATGGAGGCGCGAAGGGGGGGGGGGTTCAGAGTTGGTACTAGTTGTCGTTTTTCACCTGTGCATGAAGTGAAAAATGTTCAGCTTCTGTCAGCCGATAAGTTCATCTTTTTTCGGTGCATCTCTGCATCCTAAACCGAAAGATGCATTTCAAGTGATGAAGTAGATATGGTCAGTCGTCGAGCAGACGCAATGAGCTCCCCCAGGGCGCGGCTTCGGGTAGAGTGAGCCATTGGGACAGATATTTGGACTCTTAAATTTTCACAATTCTTTTCTGATACACAGCTTGTGTTTAGCTCATTTTGAAACTTTTGTAGCATATAAAATTTTCACTGTGATATTTTTATAAAAATAAGAAAAATTTAACTTTTCCTATTGAGCTATAGGGATCACTGCTTTCAAATTGAAGGTAAATTGCTTTTGCAGTATCAAAATTTGCAAAATGGCCCCCGATTTGTATTCCTGATTTTGAAAGAGAACTGTTTCAAGTTTGATTTGAGGAACGTTTGAGCAAAAGTTGAAATCTTTCATTTTCGAGACGCATCCTACCTTTGGCAAAACCATACCACTTTTAGAATAAGTGACCTACAGCATTGGAGAGTTCAGTTTTGTTAAATTTACGAAGTGTAGACCTTAAATACTACATTTATATAGTTGTATACCTTTCATACCAAAATGGCCTAATGCTAAGTCTTCTCTGTCAAGCTTTCATTTCGTACACTTACATAAAATCTTTACCCAGTTGTGTTATAAGAAGTTAAAGCTACGCGCACCTATTGGTGCAAGGTATGGGGCAGATTAGTATTAATTTATGCAAATTATATTAATGAGCATTGTTTCGGTATCGAAATTTTATGCTAATGATTCTTTATCAATATGGAATATTCATCTGCCCCGAATTGTGCATTATTTATGACGCGCTTATTGTCGCCCAATAAGCATAGTGTCATGAATAAAAAAAATTAATCCTAAAAACTGGTATGGTTCTTTTTTTTCGTCAAATATCTGTCACAGGTATTTGACAAATGGACGATTTCTCTGTTCCTTTTGTCATATCAGCATTCATATCGATTGAGCTGTTTTAGCATCATTGACCTCATCAAGAGTCGAACGCAGCTCAAATGATATGAACGTCGATACGACTCAGTAACGGATGGCATTGAGTGATAGGCTGACAGTTGTCCACCATAACTGGCAAAGAGGCCATTTAGTGATGGAAAGACATGAGACTAATCGCCTTTTACTTTCTATCGGCGTCTCATATTGATACAAGATTTAGCTCTTACTATGGCTCCCAAATCCTCTATTTCCAGTAACTGGGCGCAAAAGCACAGCAAGAGCGGAGACAAACCTATTTTGCCTACCCTTCTTGGAAATCTCACCTTGGAAAGCATAATAAATGACAGGCGTTATTTACATAGTCCCTATGGGTCGAAGACATCATGATTCTTTTCAGGATAAAAGAAGGACAAGGTTCAATCCTTTCTTGAAGAAGGGAGAAAAAGGCCGAGGAGCTGGATGGCCGTAGGGTGGATAATTAGCGGCCAATAGTAGCAGTAGTATCATTTACCCTTGAATAATGTACATGAGTCAAATTCGTTCAAATGTGGTCCACACGGACGCGTAGTAATGAAACAGCAATTCTAAGATAAGATGGCCCCTCTTGTTCGACCGTCTGACAGTCTAATAATCGAAATGAATCACATCATCACCTGACACCGGATAGGTTCTTCAATTAGGCTTCATGTGATTTTAGCGATCTATTAAGCCACCCTTCCGCTCATTGTCAGCCGCTGATACAACATTTTCCTTGGACTGAATTGTCTAACTGTTATATACACAGCTGTCGAATGTTTTACTGTCCCGCCACGGCAATTCTATTGACACGTTTACGATGTAACGACTATTTGACTCCCTTTAAACTATTTTCTTGGGTGTCATACGGCTTCCATCGACAGCACTCCAGGAACTGTTTACGCTTTGGCGCACCGTTGATTCGATTAAAGAGCTGGATGCAACCAAGAATTTATTGAGTTTGCCGTCGGTTGGTGCGAGTGTTAATGTTGTTTATGTGTATCAATGGAGGTAGTTCAAACCGACAACCATAGTAAAACAAACGCAACCCACGAGTTGGATGATTGAACACGATTTTACAATCGTACTCTGAGTGTTAATTGTGTTACACGTAGTTCTCTTTACTCGCAATCGGATTTCCATCTTTGGAAGGAAGCGCGTGATTTAATAAGAATGCTGTATATCTTGTAACACACTATCGAATTCGATCGAAAGGACATTGTAAATTCTTGTGTTAAAGACACAAAGTGTCCACGTGCACCAAGCGATGTCAATAAAAACTCGTATGCCAAAATACCGTGTATCCCCTGCTACAACGCTAAGTCAAAGATTTCATTGTTCGAAAGTTCAAATACTACAACCTTGACCTTAGAGATGGGTATGTTTGATGGGTATGATAAATATTCAAGTAAGGTACTCCCAAGAGCTTAATTGTTACATTTTTCTCGCGGAAATACATTCACGCTGACGTGATCATATAATTTAGCTGTAGGACACCACTGCACTAAAATGTTGGAATCTAAAGTAGACAAAAACCAACTACTGTGATTCCCGCTCCGTTTGCTGCACGTTCACAGACTCGAATGAGCTATTTCCATACATGTACGTAGGTGTCGTCGACCTTATCAGTTCGATATAAGCTTTATTTAATGAGTAAGCTTTCGCTCCGCTGAAAAAAAAAACACTAGTTGGTTACAAAATACAACAAGTTCTCGAAGGAAACACAGTTACCAACCGTTGTAAGGGCCGATTGGAAATGATAACACGTGACCAAAATGTCTTACAGGAGCTTATGGTATAGTACTGGAGACATTTAGGCTATACATTTGATGGTGAATGCAGCTGCGCATCATTAGGAATGCGGCATCATTATATGTACTGTTCTGGGAGCTGATGCAGTCGTTTGGTTGTTCTGCAATCCATCTTATCGATACTATTTTTAGTGGTATTTATAAGATGGTATTCGAAGAGAGACGATAACAAATAAAGTATTAGGGATAGGGAAACTCACTGGTCAAATTAATAGTTATACATATGGGTGAATCACATGCGTTGTGTGGATAGACCTATGTTCTTCCCATGATATTTTTGCCTTTTCCTTTTTATCGTTTATAACCCTCTTAGCTGTATCATGGAAACTGTTACAAAGTAAACAAACTGAGAACATTGACAAGAGCGGTATAACAGCTTTAGACAAAAATACTGAAAATGGCTAATTCAAATATATATATATATATATATATATATATATATATATATATATATATATATATATATATATATATATATATATATATATATATATATATATATATGGTCAAAAGCAGTTAAACGGTTTAAATTCACTCGGATGGAAAGAAATACAGCAATGATGTAAAGTAACGTCGTGCAAGTGCAAGTAATAGATCATTATAGGTTCTCTATGGTTGTGTCATATGAATGATGAAGATATGACATCAGCAGGATTAGTTTATAAAAATGAATATACAGCAAACAAATAACATCATCAAAATCTCCTAAGTGTTCATCAGTTATATATATATAAGAGCACAGATAGATAGATAGATAGATAGATAGATAGATAGTAGATAGATAGATAGATAGATAGATAGATAGATAGATATATGATAGATAGATAGATAGATAGATAGATAGATAGATAGATAGATAGATAGATAGATAGATAGATAGATAGATAGATAGATAGATAGATAGATAGATAGATAGATAGACATGCTAAGGCTGACAGAAAGTCAAAGGAGGATATACGTATACAAAACTCTACGTTTGGATACAATCGGTCCCCATCTCAATCTTCAACTATAGGTCGTGTCACAGTGACTTAATTGCCACAGTTGTTCGCTCCATCACGTTTATAATATCTTGTACATGACGGTCATGAGTGACAGCTATAGTTATCTATCGAGCATGGATTCTACGATGTCGCATCGACCTCAAATAAACTGACCCATAGATTGGTCGTTGGATGTGATTGTCGTCTACTTTGCAGGCAAAGATCTATAAGCCTAGGAAACTCTCTGCTGATCCCTCTGTCCTGCTACTCACCATGTCAGGGTCTGCAGGTGAGCTCGTTTTGTAATCATCACTGCAGCATCATGTCTTGAAGGCACACTCTTATTGAAGAAAATTCTTCTATCGCTTCTCATGAGCAAGTAGAGGCTAATATTTACACCTTTTGCCTCGTTCCCCAAAGATAAACTGCTCTTTGTCTTTAAGGTTATGAATTTGAACCTACGGTCTGTGTCGCAGATAGCATGGATTAATTTGTTTTCTTTTCTGGTTATTTTTCATTATTACGTCTTGCGCTGACAGCTGTTAGTAATATATACATCTCATTCTGTCATGTGACCATTTTGAATTCCGTTGGGTACTTATCGAAAGTGACAAACGGTGTCATGTGGTTTTGAGAATGTCTGAAAAAAGAATTCCGTCAAGTGCCCTACAGTACCAAATTTTGACCATTGTGTGCGGTAGAGGGCTTCATCACCATCTACTGTAGCCATAGCAACAAACCGCTAACTGTGTTATAAGAAGAACTGTGAGCATCACAGAACTAATTGCGCCCCGGGGACAGATATTCGGACCCTAAAACTTTAAAAATTCTTTTCTGATATACCATTTGTGGGGGTTCATTTTAAAGCTTTTGGTGTAAGAAACTTTTCACCGGCTTAGTTTTCCGAAATTGTAAAATTTTATTTTTTCTTCATTGAGTTAAGACAGAGATGGCGGCCGTTTTGAAGTTTAAATATCGGTAAGATCTAGGTTCCTTGTTTCTCTAGTACCAACATTTGCACGGTAACCCCCGATTGTTATTCTAATTTTAAGAGTGATTGAAAGATTCCTTAAAGAAAGTTTGAGCAAAAGTTTCAGTCTTTCACTCTCGAGGTGCACAATGCCTTAATCAAGATCATACGTAACACAAAGTCATCATCATGGGGTCCAACTCACCGGCTTGTTGGTGAGGAGCAATGTATCTTTGGATACAAGGGAATACATATGAATATCGACAGCTGCGATTTTCTCTCATGCTCTTGACGAGAAGCGTCATATGCAAATAACAGCTGGTTATACCAACACATTTCTACTTCTAGTGTTCTTTGTAAAGAATCACTCAATTTCTACACATGTTTTATAAAGAAAAAGGTGGTACTATAATCAATATCTATGGAACAATTCTAAAAAATGGGAGATAAATACGCGGATATTCTAGCCATGCACGCTTTCTCAGGATAACGCGAAACATGACCCGCTGCTCAGGTGCTCCAAGTTGTGGCTGTGGCTTTACCCTTTTCCCGTTTAACGCGTATAACGCTATAAGTAAACACATTTTAGTAGCAGCTGAATAGTTACACAGCCACCGGCTCCTCAATTCTTAAGCTTTGAAACGACGCCGACTCTATAACGGAGCAGCGAAATAGAAGCACGAAAAAGAGATTGTCATACTGCGGAAGAATTCGAGTGAAAAACGCACATACGTCGATGGATGGCTGTTTCACCTTTACGTTGTAAAAAACAGCGTTAGCCGCAGGGGATTATTTCTTCCGGAAAGAGTAGAAGATTAGAAGTAAAGACAGCGAAACAAATGAAGAATTCGAATCTTTATGGCTCCGAAGGTCTACAGTACTTAAAAGTCAGCTTCTCTTAATCAAAGCTTAAGGCCAGATCGTTTTACGATCTTTGAAAAAAAAATTGCCAGACTCACTCTACGAACCGGCTTAAACCAACTGTCTAAGCGAATGTCTACGGTTGCTTGTTCATCGTCCGCGAGGTTTCAATGAGAAACGATTCTTTGCCGTACACTTTCAGAAACAAATGACTGACACACATACACACTCGCACAATATGTATGTATGTATGTATGTATGTATGTATGTATGTATGTATGTATGTATGTATGTATGTATGTATGTATGTATGTATGTATGTATGTATGTATGTATGTATGTATGTATGTATGTATGTATGTATGTATGTATGTATGTATGAATGTATGTATGTATGAATGTATGTATGTATGTATGAATGTATGTATGTATGTATGTATGTATGTATGTATGTATGTATGTATGTATGTATGTATGTATGTATGTATGTATGTATGTATGTATGTATGTATGTAAATATATATGTATGTATGTATGTATGTATGTATGTATGTATGTATGTATGTATGTATGTATGTATGTATGTATGTATCTATCTATCTATCTATCTATCTATCTATCTATCTATCTATCTATCTATCTATCTATCTATCTATCTATCTATCTATCTATCTATGTATTTATGTATGAAGGTAGGTAGTCGGTAGGTGGTAGGTAGGTAGGTATTTGTATGTTTCATGTATGTATGTACACGTATGTATATATGTATATATATATACATATATATATATATATTATATATATATGTATATATATATATATATATATATATATATATATATATATATATAATATATATATATATATTATATATATATATATATTATATATTATATATATATTACAAGTACAAGATTTAATACACGAAATTTCTGTCTGAAGATTACAGGATAGTTACATATAAACTAAAAAATTATTACTTTGTACTTGAAGTAAATTGTAATATATATATATATATATATATATATATATATATATATATATATATATATATATATATATATATATATATATAGGAAATCGTAATATATATATATATATATATATATATATATATATATATATATATATATATATATATATATATATATATATATATATATATATATATATGAAATCGATGAATTCTATAACTCTAGCAAAAAATATAATTGTGAATTTACAGTCCGGAAATCTAAAAGGTTGAAATATTACATGATGATCACAAACTTTTCTTCGAGCCTTTCAATTTTAATAAAAGCACAAATTTCCTAAAGAAAGGCATTTTGCAATTCAAAGCGCAGAATTAGTTTGCTTATGGTTATTTTATACTACTATCTATCACATGCAAGACGGGCAACGTTCCAGATAATGGTTCGCTGAACTTCTACAGTTGATGGTATTGATTTCAAAGACCCGAAACTCCGACAACTGGCAGACGTTATTTAATGGTTAGATAAACGCCGTTAACCCCAAATTCATCTGCGCCTTTTGCTTTTGAAATGCCCCTTGAGCTTTTCAATATTGCTTTGAATGATTTTTACGAAGGTAATAACTGGGCTTTCTCTGAAAAAGGTTCAAAGGAAACATCAGAAGAATCATTCCCAGCAGCTGCGTGGAATGAAAATCATATCTCATTTGGTAATTACCGATGTCCTTTATTGACGTCGGTCTGTGTGATCGTAATCCTCCCGTAGCCATTGTCAATATGATCAGCCACGGTGCGCTCAACTACGTGATTTCCAGCTGGGGTCAGACTTCTGAGTGGCTTTCTAAACGAGAACTCCTTTTACGAGATTTTTCGCCAATTACACTTGGGTCGAGGTACGTACTGTGGTGCCTTTCTTAGAAGTAGACGAATCAGACAAAGCGTTTTATTCATTTTCTATCTTACCGACAACGTCGCCCTGTTTTTTTTTCCTCGACATGTCCGCCATGCCATTAATTTAGAAGTCACTGTAATAGATTGATTCTCTCCGTGGAATTCAGACAATGTGAATTTTACCTACAGAAAAGGCACGTCAACGGCGTTGACTGACTCGCTTTGGTGGGAAGTATTGCCGCCTGGTGGAAGTTGTGATTCTAACCGGAAAGACCAGTATCCCTAGTGCCTACAGTTTCCGTCCAAAGATCATCGCCCTATACATTTGTGACTCACCTTAGCAGACGATTTTCAAACTTTCAAAGCAAAACAAAAGCATCAGCTGTGTACGCAATGGATGTATTTTTCAACGAAGATTCGTCATGGGCTGTGACCTCGCAACCTCCATTCCAGCGTAATCTGTCTTCAGAGACAAGGAGATCGGGGAAGGGCACCTGCCATGATGCACGCATTACAGAATTCGTGTATGACACTCTAATATAGAAAACGTAAGCAAAAGACAAGGCTCAGAAATAACCCCGATTTTTTTCAGCAGGAATAAAATTGTTAATGTACTTTGTCAAGGCATGCAAGGAGAGAATCTCGTTCTGAGTGTTTCACAGCGTCCTATCTTACACGACCTTCACTGACTGTCAAGGTTTAGGTTCTCTTGAAGATCACTTTTTGGATGTGTGCGTCCGGATATTGACAACGCTGTTCTTGACATAAAAACACGGGGGCGATGTCTGTCATTGTAAAACAACGTCGCTGGGAATTTCCTAAAGACATTAAAATTTATCAGTAACATAGCGAGCTATTGTTTTATTTCTCGGATTTAGTGATGGACGGTAAACAGTAATTTGATTAAAAAAGAGACAAACTCTGCCCTGGTAATAAGTGACAAATCTATAATAGCTCAAGTTTCTTGAAATTGTTTCCGAGATATCATTTTAAATCGAACCGTATGTAAACATCATCAACCTCCAGCGATGTACTTAATTCTTTCTGACTTGTCGTCAAAAAAGAGAAAACAATAAACAAGTTTTAGGTTTTGCCTCGATCGGATGATGGACACGATTAATCGATCAATATCATGAAAAAGCACCCTGTCCACTAATTTAAAGAGCCAACGTTGTGCAACCAATCGGATTCGAACCCAAGAATGAAGAACCTCAACACTCGACTGTTACTCCTCTTATTACTTTTCTCTGTCAAGTTTAAGACCACCTCGACACAAACACAAAGAAATTTCCAGGTTTTCTCACACTATAGAATTACTTCGCCGGAAATTGTCCAAAGCACGTTGAATCTCAAAAGTAGCATTCTGTGAATTCTCGATCGGACGGGTAATATAGGAGGAAAACGGCAGCCTCAAATTTGTAGTTACCCAGGCCTCTTAGCGATTGTTCCTCAGTTAATGCGTTGTTTTTACGAAGGGACGCAATTCGATATATGGGACAAAATCTTTGAACTGATGATACGAGGAATCAAATTTTTCTAACGTCTTGAAATCATTCCTGATTATATCGGCCGCCATATCATTCGAATATTGTTGGGACATCATCAGGCTCCGGTGCAAAAACGATTCAGATTTTTCGTCGAGGAAAGAAAACAAAGTTTGCAAAGTTTGTGAACTCTAGTTATCCGCGGATCGTGAATATGATGCCACAATCAACACTTTGAAATATAGGTATCCGTCCAAGAATTTGAGAGAGCATGCTTTCTACAGTTTGAATTTGAATTTGAATTTAGTATGCGTTGGGAACAAACTTTGGCCACGTCTACAACGCTGCTTTGTCACGTGATCGGCATTGAAATGCATCAACAGTTATTGCATGAGATCATTCCTTCGACATATACGGACGCCATTGTCTTTTATGTTCTAGAAATTACAAAACGTGCGCCTGCATGAGCGAGTTTCAATCAAAAGCTGTGATATTCAGAGGCCGTAAAATCCAGACGTCGCTCGTTTCCTCTGCCTCTTACGCACACGATGGCCGTACACAGTATCTGAACGCAGGATAATTCTGCTTTTACGGTAATGAAAGCAAAATTGTTAGATACTATAGCAATCCCTAAAACCCTTTAGTTGAACTCACGATTGCCTTGCCCATGAGAAATATGTCGACATTACCCCGTGTCGTTTATCATCTGAATCAGCAGAGTCGCAGGTGCGTCTGGGCGTGACTGTTAACTTTTCGTGGGATTTATCCGTGTAATCAATATTGATCTCAACTCTTTTTGCCTCAAGTTTGTAAAAAAAACATCTTAACGGTATGTCTGTGTGTTCATGAACTCTTCAGTTTTAGGTCTCCTGTTACAATAGCACAAGAAAGACAAACAGTGAGCTAGGCGGGAACAAACACGATCTGAATATTCGTGGTGGTTTTCCGAGATTTACAGCACGACAACAACGAAAACACCGCGGACGCATATATTACATGATCAGGTGCATGTCATGTTTACGAAAATTGTACATTTGTGAAATTATACCTCTGAGGTCAAACTGAGAAGCCAAAGCTTGTTATCTTGTATGGCTATAATTACAGGTGAGTGTGCCGTGAGGCTGAAAACCTATCGTCGACCCTTCGGGCCTTGCTGGGATCATGGAAGACGGGTCCCAAATCAGCAAATGGACGCGGAGCTAGTCCCCTGACAAGTCTATCGAAAAGACACAATTAGTATTGCCTGGCGCACATAAGTTGAGGTAGCTAGATACCTTATAGACACTTTCAGATTTTCATTTTTTTCTCAGTTATAGAAGTCTCAAACCCCAATGAAGTATGTCTTTTCTGAAAGCCCTGATATTGGTAAATCTAACGTGGCACAGTACACAGTCATTATTAGCATAATAGTCAAACGACAAGCGTTTTGCTGAACCTTCCAAAAATCGGTTTTTCCTCCCTTTAGCGAACACGCTGTACGATTTCCGGTTGAAACTTATGCATTGACAAGCCTTAGCATACCCTTCGAATCTGTGTCTGCGATTTTTTCTCCGAGTCTCCATTCAAGTTATATGGCGTAACAATTACAATTCCTTGAAAGCACCTTAGTCTAACACCTTTACTAGTGCATAACAAAAAAACCCCAAAGGCATATAAAGGAAATCCCAGACACGCATTTGAAGGGTATTACATGTACCAAGGTTTGTAAACACTGTAAGTTTTATGTGAAATAACCCTATGCGTGATACGTTTTAGTTGACATTCTGAACGTTGTCAGCTGTGCTATAAAATAAACTATAGGCAAAGAGCACATCAACTGAATGTTGTTGGTTTACAGTCGGGGAGTGATTTCATTATGACCTTCACGAAAAGAAATTGAATCAAACTATTTCTCCATTAGGATACGCATCCATTTAGTTTTCCGTTTTCCGAACACCGAGACTGAAAACTTAACTTAGATGTTTAAAATGATGAGGTAGCGGTCTCTTATGCAGCAAAGATTAGAGAACAGAGTTGTGAAGAAAGCCTTTATTGTTTTATTTTCTGCTTGGTATGGTTCGATGTGACTTTTTCATTTGAAGTAAAACCAATTCCACAATAAAATTCCCTAAATTTTGTTACTTTTTTATCACAAATTTGAATTTAATTTAATAATTATTAGCCTGTTACGTACACGCGTTGAAAAGTTATTACCCTTGCTGTGTTGATATATACCACGATATTCCACTCTTTGCTGTGGCATAGTCGATCAAAACAGTAGTGAAACCTCTTCTGCAGCCACGGTCTCTAACACTACTCTCGGGTCATCTGTGAAATGCAATTTATTTGTCTATCACCAAACATTACGAGTTTATCATATGGCTGCTCGATACCTTTCGAAGGTCGCTCAGAAATTTGTTGAATAAAGTTAATTATATGGTCACACATCGCTTCACACCACTTCTTGATTGCAATCCCTAGCGTGAATGTAATTTTGTTCGCCATACACTAATTTGGAAATAGCTAAATATTTAAAGTCCATTTTGCACACGAATTTTACAAGTTAAAAAAGAAGGCATGACGATAGGGCTTCACCAGCAACAGTCTACGTCGATGTGTGAATGTACCAACAAACTCAGACGATGCCAAAGCGAAGCAGCTTTCATTGCCTGAAGGTTGTCCTTGAAAATGGAGACAGAAGAGCTCTTATTATCTCCCAAGTGTCATCCTCAGTCTCTTTAATTATATTACTCTATAAAGTCTGGAAGCAGGGCCTGGTACATTTAGACTCCCCTCTCCTCGCCCAAAGACAAAGAGAAAATCAGATCATCAAGGATTGGGGTGTTCGTACTAGACGATTAGTACGCATGCGCCGAAAAGGTGTTCAATTTCCGCAACAAAGGTAACAAATTGTTCTCCAACAAAGCAATCTGTATGGCCACATGGTCTTCGATAATTGGCTCGAGTGATCTACTTTGTCGCTTAATTGCATTGGTTAATGGCTTAATCACACCAATGGGGTCGTAAAAATCAGAGTGCCGCCGCGTTTGGAATTAGCAAAAGAGGCAGTTGGCGTAACAAATAGATTGAAAGTGATCAGGATGAATGTATATTCTACTACCGGGCACGGAATGACGATTTGAGAGCAGCGTATGCATCATTTACACCTAACTTGCAAACGACTATTGAAAGTCTTCCCTGATAATCGCGATGATGATGTGAGAGGAAAGTGTCTAAGTTTTTTTTCCCTCTTAATAAAAGAGACAGGAAATAGATGTAGGTGGGAAAACAGCGACTTGCACCAGCACTGCTGAAACTTATTATCCACAGCACATTATGAGCTTCTGAGCATTCTGCACGCTAGAATAAATAGAAATGTAGGACGCTCGCTATTGCCTTTTTATAGATCACTAAGCCTTTTATATTTGTGCTCAAATGTCATTATGTGTCTTCCATTACGTTTTCATCAAACAGTAGATTTAGAGAGCTCAGAGAACATTTTTACCTCTGCTCAATAAAATTGAGTTCATTTTGGTAGAATATACCTATAAGTAATGTGAATCTCTAATGAAAAGATTTGCGATGCGGTTCCTGCTTTCTTTGTATTCTAAAAAAAATATAGTTCGCGTTTAAAGTATGCTTTGAAGAACTTTCACGTGAAAACTGGACATTTCGTTTAAGTGATTGGTAAGTGGCTTCGCCCTATTATCGTCACAGCAAGTTACAAATGCCACTACCCGTATCTTTGGAGCGTCATGAAGATAACTGGCGTCTAGATTTTTATCGTATGTGTACAGCCTGTGACGCAGTCGTTCATTAGATTGTGTCGTGTGTATTTTTTTAAATGTCTCAAATGACAACACGACGTCAAGAATGTTCTGAATCATGTGTGGCTAAATATTTCTCCGTCGCCAAGTTGCATGCTGTCATGATTGGAAATGTAAGCGAGATAGCCTGCACGGCAGAAAATGATGATCCAAGCGCACTATAGGTATCTAACAATCTCACATTTGGCTTTTTTACTCAGTTAGTAACTGTTTATCAGTCGATAATGATTCGGAAAGTCGTATCGAATCTCGAATTCCTGTCGGTGTTTGGCTTTAAAATCAATAGTAAATAAAAAGTCTCCAATTGCGGTTGTTGCTAACAGTAAGACATCCGGGGAATCGTTCGGCGGCTTGCCCTTACCAGTGTAAATAATGAAAAGCACCATGCCGTATTTCTCAATTGACTTGGCGATTCTCTTGCCATTTCACGCTTGTTTCTTTAAGAAATACACGGTTCTGCGCGAACGTAATAAGTTTATGGAGATCACGCATTTGGAAAATAGCTTTTTTTCGGTGAAACTCGAAACCTCTGAATGGAAGTATTATGCCAGAAATCAGGCTGTCCAGGTGATTACTACAATGGTATTGATTTCTGGGGGGCTCATTTTCGATTAATAAGCTCGTTTACAGGCGAATATTCCCGCGCTTTGATAGACCCAAAACTTCGATGCAGCGAAATACCGGATGGATAAAAGGTGTATTCACTCCTAGGTGACCACACTGGGAAACTAATGAGATGAAGCATGGTTTTTGCTATCCATGGGCCTTAAAATAGTCTCAGGGAGAAAAAGTGAATTTCCGCCAAGTTATGTATACAGTGTCGATTATCTGAAAAATTACTTTCAAAGCTATTTACCTTTAGTATATCAGTTCGAGCGAATTAGTCCCACTCGATCGATTGGCTATCATAGGGAATACTGACAAAATACGGATGTTTGGGAGAACATTTCACGGACGCAACTTTGATCTCTCAATATATTGTGAATTCATTTCTCGAGTCATTAAATCTTACTTTTACAGAACATGGACGTCACATTCGGTATATATAGATGTGCGTGACTTTAAGAATGTTGTCGGATGTTGTCGTTCCCCCTTTGTTGGAAGATAGCGCGTGAAAATTACTTATCGATTTAATTCGAAGATGCGATACCTCTACCATGGATGTTTACCCCGAACAATTAGAATAACAGCCTCGGTTTGGGTTTGTCACTGATATCTATGGCAAACGCTGGCTATTAATAACAATATATTCAATTCTTTTATTGAAACTTTATTGCTGTGCCCTTTAGGCCATGAAATGGTATGTTGTGAAATGTTTAAGTATCCATGAATGTTTGAATGCGTGATAAATTTTCTCGACAATAAATCAAAGTCGTGTATACCTGGACGATCAAAGATGGCTCTGATTTCGCCGACTTCGATAACAACCCAGGCGGCAGCGACAATAATAATATTGACGACGACAACGACTATCATGACGACGACGACGATGATGATAATGTAGATGACGACGACAAAAATGATAATGGTGATTGTAGTGATGATCATGATGACGGCGATGATGATGACGACGAAGACGATGATGATGACGATGATGATGATGATGATGATGATGATGATGATGATGATGATGATGATGATGACGACGATGACGATGATGATGATGATGATGATGATGATGATGATGATGATGATGATGATGATGATGATGATGATGATGATGGTGATGATGATGATGATGATGATGATGATGACGACGATGATGAAGATGACGGCGGCGACGACCACGACGAAGACGACAAAAATGGTGAAATGGCGATGATAGTGATGACTATGACATTTATGGTCAAATAGCAACACCGTCTTTTAGTTGCCTTCCTGACTATGAACGAAGTAACTACAGCAAAACACAACGTACATAATGAGTGAAATATTCAAATGGTAAAGATGTTATGAATAGCAGACGAGTTGGAATTTCAGAACAGGATGCTTCTGAACAAATTTACAAAACTTGGTCCGTACATGTATATTATTTAGTTCTTTTGTGAGCTACCAAAAGAGAGTTCAGACAGTAGAATGGCTCACATCCTTGGTAACTGAAGAACATTGGAGGCAGAAAGCATCACAGGTCTTCTTGCTCTCAAAATTGTGATAAGATATTTTTGCTGACGTACAGCTTGTACTGACCCAATTTGAATCATGTGCATAGGGTTAAAATCCACAGTCTTGGGTTTGCGAAAATCAAAATCTGATTTCTCATACAGGCAGCACAAAGAAAAAAGGCAGCAATGTCAAATCTTCAATTTGAAGTTTTATGCCGTTCAAACAGGTTGGTGGCAAATGTTTTATTCTTGATTGTAAAATACTTAAATGCAAAGAATAAAGTATAATTTTAGAAAGTACGGCAAAGGCTAAAACTCAAATATTCGAGGTGCATCTTAAATGCTCTCCTCCGCATGGCGTCATCTTATGAATTTTACTTTTCAGCACTTGAAAAATAAAGCTACCTCTAGATAACAAAGTTAGTGATCCAGAAGTGTTTCAATTTCAATTGTATAGCGACTAGGAACTAAAAAACCAGTTCGATGTGAATATAAATTGCGCAAAATCAACGGTACCGATTTGTATTTTGTACGCACCGCCCGTTCTTATACAAGCGACTTTCATCGAAATTTGACCTTTCGAGCAAGAGAGCGTTTTATTTGTCGGCGCGTATGAGCAATTTAAACGCCGGAGTGTCCGTGGGCGGATTTTTAAGGGCACGTGGGTTCACCAAGTATTCATTCTTGATCGAAATTTCATGTGATGATAGGTCTGAACGTTGCACAGTCAGTAAGACACTTGAATGTAAGGGTGAAAGCTGCCGGTGAATGTATGAATAAATTGAACGAAGAAGCGGAACAACTAACGAAGCACTGAATCATGAATAAAACCTGTCAGCTTGCAGACAGACTGAAAAACCAACGGATTCCCAAATCGTGGGTCATCGCCCTGCTGCATAATGAACACACATGTTGCAGTCTCATTCTACTTCCACTCCTGATGCATTATGGAAAGCTCGCAGTCCCTCCGTCGTCAATTCAGTTTTGATACCGAGACAGGCAGACACAGCGGTCGAAGACATGTTTTTTTCATACCAGTCATCCTGGGCGTCCATTGATTTCCCCGGTGCTCATGTCGGGCTCGTCGATCAATTTTGTTCGCAGACAAAGGCCCAGTTCTAGATGACTGATGCCTGTACATGGACTTCATTATTAGGATAGTGGCCCATTCCGGTGCATGCCTCCTGTTCCTTTCACGTTTGAGCACTTTACAATATTCAACAATAGTACCATACAAGTATGTCATTTATCTCCACCTCTTCATAGTGAGGTGTAGCAAAAACACCATGACCACGACAAACCATCTCAATCGTGTTTCTAATGAAGAATGCTCCGTTGAGACATATTTTCTCCCATCCTGAAAGTTCATTTATAATCCAAAGCCTTTTGGGCCTTCCTTTTCAAACCTGTTGAGCAACCTAGTTTTTGCTCACCCTCTTGTGTTTTGTTGTGGAAGGCGAATTAATTTAATTTTTCCCATGATGCTACTTCAAAGGACGGCGGCCATCTCTAATGTAGTGTTAGGTCATTAAAATCGAGAAAAGTGTGATCCGAAACTTTCCACTAGAATTCTTTATGTGCAATGGTGATTATATAAATATTCGCGGAGGGAAATGAGCACAAGTTTTAAAAGTTTTTGTAATCGAGGTGCGGATTGCGTCACAGTTAATTCCATTATATCCTTACTGAATCGGCCTGTAAGTTAAAGGAGAGGTGTCACCTGAACTGCACCTGTGTGACTTTCCTGTCTACAAAAAATGTATTTCAGGCATGATATCTACAGGGGGTTCCTGTTCAGTGCCACAACTCTATGTGCGAGGAAGTTACAGCTTCAGCAAACAGCTTCAAACTTTCAATTGTTACTAAAAAACAGCCAAATTGTACAGCAAGTGCAATCAACTGTTCAGCTATCGGTCCAGACAGAGTTGCCCCATGCTGGTTTACTGTAACTAATCGATTAGCCGGTGACTTTGACAAGTGTGGTGATATCCAAGCTAATCGCTGATGTTGTGTACTTACAATGAATCTGTATCACGTCCAGAGTTGTGGCACAGAATTGAAATCTACCGTAGATGTATCACGTCAACATAGCTGCAACATTTAAACTTTACGTTGTACATTATGACAAACATATTTTAACTATTTTTTTTTATTGAGGTAATCAAAACAGCTTACAATCTCAATAATGGAGGGTACATAAGGGTACATATAAGGGGATACTCAATATTTGCAAAATCTGTTCTAAACCTTTATTTCTTTAAATATCATCGGGTCGTGTTGTGAAACAGTCAAAACAAATTAAGACAACGACAGTCCACCCGTTCAAATGACCTTTTTTGCGACTGCGCTAATGATTTTCGTTTCCTGTATAAGGGTCGGCTAAAACACGTCACAGTGTCTGTGATTGGGTTCACATAACGACGGAAAACGTCTGGCTGTACCATCACATCACATTGGTTAGTGATACACTGAATGCCGCATAGTACATACTTGTGATGGCCTTAAACCTTCCATGCATCACCCTCTCTAGCTGATGTAGATATCACAGATGAAAATGTAAAAAAATACAATCACTGCATAGAACAAGGTTATATATGAGAATGAAAATTGGAAAACTTTCATCTGACATTAACCTTTAATAAGTCACTGTATTTTACGTTATAAAATAATTCCGCTTTATTCAGTTTATTGGCGCAGCGACATATTTTTCTAAGTAGGGATGTTGAAAAGCTTTGTGAAAAACAAACGACCATCATAAATCTATTCGCGATATCACTCGAGATAGATAGATAAAGGGCAATTTGAACTGAATCCCAGCATATATCGAGCTGTTATTATTGCGCGATTACGGTACTGACGTATTCGTCAATAAAATGTCTACATCGTACATTTCAGGAATAAGGTCAGGTCGCGATTGAACATCAAATTCGTTTTGAAAAAATATACGAACTGCAGCCACGACGTTGAGAGAGAGAGAGAGAGAGAGAGAGAGAGAGAGAGAGAGAGAGAGAGAGAGAGAGAGAGAGAGAGAGAGAGAGAGAGAGAGAGAGAGAGAGAGAGAGAGAGAGAGAGAGAGAGAGAGAGAGGAGAGAGAGAGAGAGAGAGAGAGGGAGGGAGGGAGGGGGGCGGGAGGGAGGGAACGGGAGGGAGAGAGACAGAGACAGACAGACAGACAGACAGACAGACAGACAGGGACAGACTTATACACTTAGTAACTGTAGAGAGACAGAGGGAGAGATGGTGAAAGAGACAGACAGACAGACAGAGACAGAAGAAAAGAAAGATAGATTGATTGATTGACAGATATATAGGTAAAGACAAGGAGACAGACAGGCAGACGGACAGACAGAGCGACAAACGAAGCAGACCAACAGAGAGACAAACGGTGATATGACGGAGACATATTAGGGATATAGAGACATGACAGAGACAGAGACAGAGAGGACAGATACTATATTATTATTATTATTATTATTAGACTTTATTTAAAGAGGGTAATCTGAGTTACAAAACAAATTGTAATTTACATCAGAGCCCTCTGTGAGCTCGAAAAAAGAACATGCGCATAAATAGCAAATACAATGTACATGTAAATACAGCAAGTGTTCAAAATAAGGATGAGTAACACTTCATTGCAACAAAAGAAAATAAATTAATCTAAATCTGAACCTCAAAATGAAGCTGCGCAAAAATTTGACCTTTCAGAAGCGTTTGCGCCTCCCGAGGTTTTTCCAAGTAATTATTATTTTTATTATATTATTATTATTATTATTATTATTATTATTATTATTATATTATTATATTATAATACTTTATTTAAAGAGGGTAATCTGAGTTATACTAGACACAAAGGCAGAAAATAGACACGAATGGATTGAGAAAAAAGAGAAAAACATATAAAATACGCAGCGTCGTATATGGACAGCGCTTTCGTCGTTTTTAGTACCGTGATGGACCGTAAAGAGCACCGTTAATTCTATGTCAAGACTCTCGGGGTAAAATGGAGTACTTTCGAAGAGAAAATTAATGAAATTTTCTATCTCTTGATTAGGACCCACAAAATAAAAAAAATTCCCGAGGCAAAAAGTACCACTTTACATTTTAAAAAATGGAGTCGGTTTACATACTTTGAGATATCACCGGATTTTGTTTCCTATATTTTCTCGCCGAAATTTAATACGCCGGAGAAGCCACATATTAAAATTTAATCTTGTAAAACAGAATTATGTGGTTCTTGCTGGATGAACTCTAGAAAATGGCCCTAAGATAGGCATGTTTTCCAGTACAAGGTACGCTTAGGAAATATCTCGTTTCTGAAACAACTTGTTTTACGTTTCACAATTCTTTATTTAAAACCTGAGAGTCTTTAAAGATGTACAGTTTCAAACGCGAGACACTTTTTATTCAGTGAACTTATAACCTTTACCCGGGGCGTTTGCTGTAAAGTGCGGGAAAACGTTCTCGTAATTTCTCGTTAGCTGAAGAAAGATATATGAAGACGTAATCGTTGATAATTGTACCCGGAGTCGTTTATACGCAGTTTCTCAGGTTTTAAGGTTGAGCCATTAGAGGAGTTTGAATCGCGCTTCAGAATTTGATAAATGTATTAAACGTGCAAGAAGTCGACTCCTGTCACACATTATTGCGTTTTGCGCAATTCCGTGTAAATATTTCATGCGATTAAAGAGCTAGAAAAAACATTACAGCCCTTTTAATATGTTTTAAATCCGACGTGGTGTGCGCCAGAATGCTGAAAGCGCTGATTCAATAAAGCAATTTGAAGCGTTAGTGTCGATGCAATGCTGAATAACTCCGTTTCCATGTAAACAGAATTAACAAGCGTACAATCGACGACAAAGTGCGTGTTTCTTTCGAGACAAACGCTGAGTCTGAAAATGCGCGATTAGTTCCTTGAAAGTACAATAACACGATGTTCTGCAGTTAAGAGAAAAGGCAATGATCATACATGCACCACACTTAGGGCACGCAGTACAAAAACGTACAAAAGTTTAGGTTTCTCTTTTCTCAGTGCAAACAGCGGCGGGTACCGTGTAAGGAGGATCTCGCTCCGGGGTCTCAAATTATCACTTTTTTGTCGGTATTCGTCTGACGAGGAAGTTTGATACGCGTAAACAGAATGGCTTCAAGACAGTCAGTGTCTCGAGTCCATTAGGCGTCTCTGTATAGCTGCAGTCATGTGGTATAGCCTTTCGAATACTGGAAATTTCGGTTCAAAACGCGGTCCCCCGTGGTGAAGGAACTGCGTTAAAAAAGAAGTTTCATAAACACTAGTCGAGCTTGTACCGCTCTACTATACTGAACTTTTCCCCTTGCCCATCGAATGCGATCATGGTAGAGTCACGTAAATAAAGATCTCCAGGACGATGATAGAATTCATGGTAATTTCGCTCGGGGAACAAACCAATTATAATCACAACAACTGGATAAAATACCCTTTCTGCAACACGTTGGTCTTGTTTAAAAGCAGAACATCGACAGAATACCACCGCCTTGAGCATTGTGAATAGGAGACTCGCACCAACGAAAGTCCACGATGTGAGCTATTATCGTTAGCGATACAGACTTTAGTCACGACGTCGACAAGTTAATACCAATAGGGGAAACACTTGTTGCGATATCAAATCTTGCGGGTTTGGTGGATTTTGTAGTCCTCTGTTTGGTTTAAAGTGTTCGACATGTTGCCGGTGATATATAGTTATCTTGTAATGGTGACGCGTTCATTTACGAAGAAGCGATGGGTGTTCAGAAAATCCGTGGGTGGAAAGGAGCGGTATTACCGTTATTTTTTATCACCCAGTATGACTCTTATCTAAACATTTGGGTAGTACGCTATACCAGTTTGACTTAAGATAATATGCGCCTCGAAAGTGAAAGATTTAAACTTTTGCCCAAACTATCCTCCAGGAATATTTCAAACATACTCTTTCAAAATCAAGAATAAAAATTGGTGGTCACCGTGCAAATGTTGGTACTAGAGAAACAAATTACTGAAGATTTACCGATGTCTGAAATTCAAAATGGCTGCCATCCCCGTGTTAACTCCGTGTGGAAAAAATAAAATTTGGGATTTTCAAAAAACGAAGACAGTGATAAGTTTTCTTACACTAATAGCTTTAAAATGAACCCTCACGAGTGGTTGATCAGAAAGGAAAATAATTTGAAAAGTTTGAGAGTCCGAATATGTCCCCCAGGCGCATTCTACCTTAACGCTCCATGACAGCCAATCATATTCACTGACTTGATAACTGAATTGCTACTGTAACGTTCTGGTATTGAAATGATGGTGAAATTCGAACATCGCGTACACCAAAAACAAGCCGGGAAGACGCAGCATGTATAGGGTCACGGTGAAATGGACGGTTTCCATTTTCTAGGTTGTAACAAGCAGATAAAATGACACACTCGATGTCACCGTAACCCCAGCTAATTCCACCAAAGACTCTGGAGAGCAGGCCTAACGGAAAGGTCATAATACACTTGTTAAATATAAACCAGTATTAACAACAAACCTTGATTCGAAAATCAACTGGGCATGTTTTAATTATTGGATTAAAACGCAGAAAAATATAATGTAATACAATTTGAGATATAATTTTGGTCGTCAACTTGTTCATCATATCTTTGGTTTCTGCGATAATGTTGTTTTTTTCTCTGATGTTTGTTCTTAGTCGTCTGGTGTAAACTTTGTGTGGTCACGTTATCACTGTTGACGAGTTATTTTTTTGAGGCTTAACACAAAAAGTATATCAGTATAGATTTATATAAGTATCACATACACATACAAACATACTCGGTTCTCCTCAGGCTCCGTACGTGATTTTTTGAAGGCAATAAAAAATAATTTACCCAAGAAAACGCAATACTCGCTTTTACTTATTACGTTATTTTCGTCTTCGCAATGCCAGCAACCAAAATGATGGCGACGTCCCTGGGTGGGCTCGAACCACCAACCTTTCGGTTAACAGCCGAACGCGCTAACCGATTGCGCCACAGAGACCTCTGTCCCTCTGAGAGATGTCATTAATTTAAAAAGATCGATACTGTATTACAACAATACCTAAATCAACTGGCACAACACGTATGCAAAATTAAAACATTTCCCGCGCTGAACTTACTCATTCGTCGGTACATTTATCAGTCGAAATCCACCCAAACAGGTGAAATATCATATTGACGTATTAAATATGCATTTTAGATTGGATGAGAGTTACATTTGCGTATTTGTCGAAGCCTATGATGTTCTATTAATTATTTCATTAATTTCTTTATATCTATTTGTCTGTGTCTTTTTTTAAAAGTATACATTTTTTCCTTGATGGATAAAATCACTAACGATTTCTTTTACAATAATGTTGCATCATGGGCCTTTAATTTCTAAGGTATTTGAATTACTTTTGTGTGCATTCAAAAAAGTTTAATTATAATTAACCGCCCATTCATACAGGAAAGTTGCTAAAATCCTGGTTTGATGGAAAATTGCAATGACACGGATTCAAAGCAGACAGGAACTTATACAAGTGGCTGGACGTTCAACCCTCGGTGTTGTGAACGGAGTAATATGGATGATATTGACATAACGATAATTGAATCACCGTAAAATGACTCACTATATTGATAACCAGGATAATGATACTGCAGAAAATTATTAATTTTGCCGATTCGACCCGTCACACGGCACTATATTAAACAACCTAGATGACTTCAGGGTACAGGTTCGCTTTTGTAGACCGTGACGGTACTGTAACAGGGCGAATACATGTGCAGTAAGCCAGTATTACATATTGCATTAAAGCGAAGGTTCTTCTGCGAGCCCTGCAAACGCCTACAGAAGCTTACGTCATCGATGACACGGTACGTTCTTTCCTCGCAAGTCATTTATGCCTCCTCGCAAGATAACAATATCCAGCAAGCAAATGGACTTGTATTCTATATAACTTAACATTTCTCGGTTTGGAGGGTTTAAAATTTTAATAGAAAATGATAAAAGTTTCCCTAGACATTGTAAAAATTATCGCCTACTTATTAAAGGCCCAGTTTGGTGCGAGATCTGGCAGCTGCAGTGAATAATTCCCTTCCAAGCAGGGCTAGTAATTAACAAACACTGCTCACCAATGGCGGTTTATATTGTTACAGTTCCATACTTTTTGAATGTGCCCTCGATGTGATACCGTTATTTTGTCAGATCAGCGTGTACAAGCGATACAACATGTATGTGTGGCCTGCTCTAAGAAGTGGATTTTTGAGGGCTGCCAAGTTTTAAGTCATTAATGATAATTGTTACAATTTCAAGTAAGGTTTCGACAATTTGAAGTAAATTTTAAAAATTCTCGGTCATCTTGACGGCGAGATGAGATAATTTCTCTATAAATTCTGGACAAACGCTGCAACTGATGCGATATAAATATGAGTTGCATTGCATCCCAGCAAAATACAGAATAACATTATCGCCCTTTAAGTGCCGTGTTCCACATCGGCCAATAAATCAAAGTTGCTGTCATGGTAACGCTTATTATAATCTTCACCATGTCCTCAAGAATATGAGGAACAAAACGAATTTTCTCAACTCCAGGTGGACTCAAATCACATAGCTTATGATCAACAGGCGAACCTTCTATACTGATTGCGCCGTTTCCTGTTATCACACATGAGGGATCACGTGTGTTGAAGGTAGTTGTAAATTACCTATCGTCAGTAAGAACGATTTTCCATTTCAAAACAAGAAAACTAAAAATAAAGAACAAGCAAGAGAAAACGAATAAACATGTATGCATACGTTTACAACAAGACTCGATTTCATGCAGTTGGCGAAGGTTTCACAATTTACATCATCTTTAGGCATGGTGTAAACATCCAAATGACCATTTTCGAAAAAACAACAACTTATAAATACTGCTGTGAAAGCGCTGTGACTTCGCGTAGCCCTACAGACAAAAACGTTTCAAAAATATAAATAAACATTCTTAGCTGCTGTAACTAGGCGAGGAAAACAACTAGAGGCATAAAAAACTGCAAATTAAGGGAGGAGTCCGAGTCTTTAAGAATTGCTCTATGTACCTTGGCATTTTGTCTAAGAAAAGGATAAGGAAGGAAAATTATTAGTAATAACAACATGACCATAATACTTTAAGAACCTGTTAATTTGACGTCTCCTGTGCGGAACTTAGATTTCAAATCGAAGTCCTATATTGTTCTCCCATAAAAATAAGTGTAAGTTAGAAATTGTACTCATTTCATTGCTTTTGTTCAATATCCTCACTTCGACTTGGTCGTTTTGGCAACATCGATATAATCGATATCATGGAAAATAAAAATTGGTCACCCAAAACTTCGACGACGTCCCTGGGTGGGCTCGAACCACCAACCTTTCGGTTAACAGCCGAACGCGCTAACCGATTGCGCCACAGAGACCCATACCATGGAGGAAAACAAGTCGTGAAATCACTAGGAAGGTGTCACTGTGTACGGCAGAGCAACATGCTCTGGCATGCCAACAGTCGCTAGGTTTACATTATAACTGACTTGGGTGCTTACTCAAGACGTACCATAATTCAAGGACACCTATCGATATTACAACAGTTTAGGTTGCAGTAGGTAAGCAGTTAAACACACTTCGACCATTTTCTAACACACGATATTTTGTACTTTCAGCCGTAAAAAGATAATCTCAAACGTGTTAAGCAGTATCCTTTTGAAATATGTTTTGCGCATATAATAGATAAAAATCTGTGGTACATTGTTCAGTAAAACCTGGAATAGAAGAGGAAAGATATCTGTTTTCTACGCCATTTCTAGAAGAAAAAGACTTAGTCAATACTTTTCCCTCAGCAATATATTGGTTATTTATTTGTTATCTAAATAGCAAGCATGAAAATAGCTCTAACTATTGCGTTTCGTTTTTTTTCTGTTCCATCTTAGAGGGGCAAGTAGAAAACCATACATCGTATCATCGAAGACAGGGCCAGTGATGCCGCATTTGCTGAAGTGTCGATCAAGTTATCGACAAGACACAGGAGGAGAAACAAGAATCGACAAGCTTGTCTCCATTGATTTGTTTCAAAACAGATCTTCAATTTAGGCCGTGCCAGGCTTCATTCTACAAATCAAAGAAAGATTCACAAATATCCGTATACGTAAATTGTGGTTGTCATGGTAACACGGTTGTCACTTCCAACTAAAGCTATTTCGCGAAATAGATCCGCTCGCTGATGGCGCCGATGGCGCCACGTCGACCACTTCGCGATGCTTCATGTTTCGTGTGAGTTAACAGGTGTTGAAGATTAACGCAAGAACATTATTTGGATACGCTTGCAGATCCCTGTATCCACTCTTTATTTGGCACAGTTTATGAAACGAGATTTTTATCTTAGGAAAATTAAACCTTCAATTATGCGTTTCTACTTTCCTTTCGCAAATTTTTTTATTGTGCAAATGCGGGCAATTTCATATAATTTACGATTTTAAAAAGTCTCTCACTCGAGAGGTCGAGGGCTTTATTTCAAATAAACCGCGAGCTAAATCAACATTTGAATATCCTGCACTGTACTTTCTCTGATTCACATTGCTACTTTTCCATTTGGCAGCCCTTCTGTTGATTCTACGACGATAAAGGCTCATAATAATAAAAAATTGCAGATTAAAATGAAGTCAGCGGCGTTTTATTCCCACATAAGTAAACGACACAGTATTTGAATAATGAAATTACAATCGATAAAAGCAATCCAATCCTCTTGTTCAGGGGTGAGTACAAGATGATTAACACTTTTAGTAATGAATCTATAATCAATTTGACTTTGTTGTGGCCCAACTATTCCAGTGAGTGACCGTTGACTGTTTAGTTACTCATTTTGTTCTAAGCAATTCACTGGTCTTGTCAGTGTCACACTCTATGTTCTGTATTCCAGTAAAATTACAACAATGATAGTCGGAGTAAAATTTGCAACAAAAGGGGGGAATAGAATGACATCATAATGAGGGATTAAAAAATCCTCGTTTGTTAATCACGCTCTAGGCTTTAGAACAAGACATATTGACGTTTAAAGTAGAACGCGCCTCGGGGACAGCTAGTCGTACTCTCAAATTTCTACAATTCTTTTCTGATCTACCACTTGTTGGGGCTCATTTTAAAGCTCTTTGGGAAAGAAAAAAACTTTCATCGGCTTAGTATTTCGAAAATCCGAAATTTAATTTTTCACCAATTTTTAACACAGGAATGGTGGCCATTTTAAATTTCAAATATCGCAAAATGTTGTTTCGCTAGTTCCAAATTTTGCAAGATGACCCCCGATTTTCATTGTTGATTTGGTAAGGGAATGGTTGAAAGTTTCATTTAGGAAAGTTTCAGCAAAAGTTTAAGTCTTTTACTTTCTAGGCGCATATGACTTTAATACTCATAACAACGCAAATCAAGTTTAAATGTTACCTATTCTGTTCTTTATCGAATAAACATTTTTTAAGACTTAGTCAATATCTGATGGAGACAGGTAAGCTGGCAAGGAAACCGGTGAACTGCCCTAGATTCTCCGAGATTATTTATCGACTGGCGCAGGGTAGGGAAAATTTGAGTCTGGCTACCAAAAGCGTCTCACAAACATTCCAATCAGTCCATCAATCTTTAAAATACGAAATGATGAGCCTAAATGTAAAGATGGCTGTTCAAAAATTAAAGATATATGGTAGAGATATATTAAAAGGACCATTTTTGCATATGCAGAATAGAGTGTGGCTGTAAGGTGTAACAATAGCTACAGAAAATTAAAAAAAAACCGGCAATGCCATAAAATATGCAAACATGCATACCTATCTTATTTGATGATTAGAAATATGCATAATTTGGTAGGCTTTTATCATCGTATCTCGAAGTAAGTTCATCGACTGCGAGAATCATCTTTCAAAGGGGAACGAAGTACTCACATCACGTATACATAGCCAATGTCAACACGCATTAATGCGAGAACCAGGGATTGCCTCTTTAAGTTTGAAAAGTTTACATAGGCAAATGATTTTGAAGCTATGGCACCATCTCTGCCCTACACAACTGCATTGATATGAAAAATGAAAGCTCGGCGAAATGAGCGCAAGATCAGCAGCGCTTAACGGCTTGCCGGCCTTGTCAAAGTCTTGCCATCTCCGGGACAACAGTATCTGATCAGATTACGTTGGTTCTGCAAAAACCTTTGCCGCATGGCTGCCTGCACTCCAACCGATTGCCTTCTCATTTATCACCTTCAAGCTAGCTTCATGGCTATCATTTCTACCCTGGGATCTTCTCGCTTTGAATTCGAACGCATTCTACGATAAAGATCCAAGCCGATTCAAAAGATGAACATAGTCCAGTTTTAATGCTCGCAGTTTTGCGATTTCTGTCTCAATCGGCTCAAATAGATCATTTTTCACGCTACACGAGACTAAACGAGAGCTTGCGCGGTCATGCCGATAAGCGGGGCATTTTTGCGCAATATGTGCCATTATCTATTGGGAGTTTCTCAAATGTCACCAATATTAGTAAAAATGTTTACGTATCATGCATACAGCTACAAAAACTTGATATTTTTTCGCACTGATAACAACCGACTTAGGGCTTTAAACTTCGGATTTTCGTCGGAACTCCAGACGCGTTGCAAGAAGTCCATCGGTATCGCAAATTCAGAATCATTACTACTACGCTGACTTGGGTAGAATGCATTTCAACAATACATACTATCAAATTTTTATTGGACTTGCCGATATTCTGTTTGCGTTGACTTGTTTGTTCAAACCTTTTTTGGGTAAAATAAGTTTTCCCCGTTATGATATTTTATGGGAAATTGAACCTTAGGGATAGCGGCCATTTTGAATTTGAAATATTAGTATAATTTAGTTAATTTCTTTCTTTAGTCACAACATTCGTACGTGACCTCTCATTGTTATGTGTGATTATGAAAGAGAATCGTTTAAAGTTGCCCAAAGGCACATTTACCCAAAAGGTTGGAGTTTCGAGGCGTATTAAAGAAAGTCTAAACCCTGGTAAATGAACAAGTCTACGATCATACTCGTCATCTATTGTCTAATACTTACAAAAGAGATTCAAATAAATCAACTTTGTGTTCAAGTTTGCACCGCTGAATCTTGAAATAATTCCGAGTTGTCAGGAGGTAGCCTTTTTGGCTGTATACTTCCAGCATTGTTATACCGAAGGCATGTGCTTTTAAACTTTCGTTTTGGCCATGTATTTGAGTAATATTCATTGTCAGAAATGCGCAACCAGGCTAACTTGAGTTCGCTGTAACACCAGAAAATTAAAAACAAAATTGAGTTGCACATGAGCTTCACGCACGAAGTAACCGATCCTAGCTTCAGCTGCAAAATGAATGATGATACCAAAGTCTTAATTATCAGTGTCTAGCGCCACCATTCATTTTTTTAATTTTTTGTCGCTGCAATTGGTCAGTCTGCTATTATATACTCTATCGACGTTCACTAAAAATGATGTTTATGTTATAGAACTATATGCGTAAATACTTTTGGTCTGCATAGCATTTGTTTGTCTTCGGAGCCCTGCTCCTTGTGCAATCCTTACTGTGCATGCGCAGCCGTCAAGTTTTGCCAAATAATTAAGGTAGTTACGATATTTGAAATCCAAAATAGCCGACACAAATTTTCTATTTAGACTATAGGACCTTGAAAAGTTCATTCACTTCAAAAGCTTCAAAATGAGCCCCAACAAGGGGTAGATCAGAAAAGCATTGTAAAAATTTGATAGTAAGAATATCTGTCCCTGAGCCGCATTCTACCTTAACCCTTTGAGCGCCAAATTCAATTTCTGTCACCCTTATAAAATATAACCAAGTCATGACAATTTTTTTCAAAAATTTTGCCAAAATTTTGATGAAAAGCTGTATCCAATGAGGTGTGATGATCATTTGGTCTAAAATTATCAAAAAATATCATGAAAATTTAAAAGAATTGGTAAAATGTTGCGATAAAATTTTGATGGGAAAAATAACAGCGCTCAAAGGGTTAAGACGATTACCTTTATGCGTGTATCATAGTTTATGTACTCATGGTTTGCGTAATCGTCAATTGGGCCATCAGAATACCATCAACATTAGTAGTACTTATGATATACCATGTCAAAATGTCATTGTACGATGTTGCAAATACAGTGATCTGATGCAGTGCCATAGTACGATGTAGCAAATACAGTGATCTCATGCAGTGCCATAGTACGATGTTGCAAATACAGTGATCTGATGCAGTGCCATAGTACGATGTTGCAAATACAGTGATCTGATGCAGTACCATAGTACGATGTAGCAAATACAGTGATCTCATGCAGTGCCATAGTACGATGTTGCAAATACAGTGATCTGATGCAGTGCCATAGTACGATGTTGCAAATACAGTGATCTGATGCAGTGCCATAGTACGATGTTGCAAATACAGTGATCTGATGCAGTGCCATAGTACGATGTTGCAAATACAGTGATCTGATGCAGTACCATAGTACGATGTAGCAAGTACAGTGATCTGATGCAGTGCCATAGTACGATGTTGCAAAAACAGTGATCTGATGCAGTGCCATAGTACGATGTAGCAAATACAGTGATCTGATGCAGTGCCATAGTACGATGTTGCAAAAACAGTGATCTGATGCAGTGCCATAGTACGATGTAGCAAATACAGTGATCTGATGCAGTGCCATAGTACGATGTTGCAAATACAGTGATCTGATGCAGTGCCACAGTACGATGTAGCACGTGGGAATACGCGTGAGCTCGCATCCGGAGAAACATTTCCTTTTTTCACGTTTCACGCCAGGTTCACTCCATACATGCAAGAGCGATTGCGAGTTCATATGTGTCGTCAAACGGTCAAAATCTCGTGGTATACCTATGGCTGGAAGTGGTTAATGCTTAGGGTAGTACGCGCCCCTAAAGTGAAAGACCTAAACATTTGCTCAAACTTTCCTGAATGAAACTTTCAAACATACTATTACCAAATCAAGAATAAAAATCATAGGTCATCATGCAAAGTTTGGGAACAGAGAAACAAAATAATTTGTCAATACTTGAATTTCTATATGACGGCCATCCAAATGGTAACTGCATGGGGAAAATAAGATTTTCGATTCTCAAAAAAACTAAGACGGTATGCAAAGAACTTCAAAATGACCCCCACAAGAGGAAGATTAGTAAAGAATTGTAAAATTTTGAGAGTCTGAATATTGTCCTAGAGGCGCATTCTACCTTCAACATCACGAAGGTGTGTGGAGTGCCGCGTAGTTTTCAGGTTATATGGTAGTTTGCGTATTTGATGGAAATATGTGATATGAACTGATAGGTTAACAGTGCAGCATCACTTAAAGCATGTAATTTTGTGCATAGATGAATAAATGTAGGACTAAAACCATTAAATCTTATGTACAATGTGTCTGTCACATTGGCAGACAGTGGCCATGACTAATATTAAAGGCGCTATTAAGTGTTATGGATACCATATATCCGTGCGCATTAATTTGCCTACCATAATAATCTGTATATCTAATTTCAATGAGACCATTTTTCACAGGATATGAGTACGTTTTACCAAAAATTTGGCAGGTTTGTGTTAAAAAATAAATTATGACAGAAGGCCCCTAATGCCATGGTTAGTCGTGGTATGGCTTCATCATTCATGTGCAATGGGGATAATATTTCAAAATCAGCCGCGAACACGCAGTAAATGGTTTATGAATATGCAAATGGTTTATGAATATGCCGGTATCGGCTATCGCGCTTATCTTTACATCGTGCCGCTAGCATTAATGAAATCTGGAAATTGAGAGGCTATGTTGGAAAGCGTTTTGTCATAATGAAAATTTCATTTGTAACAGGAGACCAGACTAGAAATACTTTATTTTCGCCCACGCTTTACCGCACGAGTTTAACCTCTGTTGTCGGGATGTCGTCTCTTTGAAAGCATACATTTACATGATCAATTTCATAAAGGAAATGTGCCATGGCAGTCATCATATATAGTAATTTAGAACAACAATTAAACAATCATGCACAATTTTTCCTAAGTGTGAAATAGGTGGCATCTTATAGGGGTTAATGAACTTTTTATTATTTTGGGCTTAACATTACGAAGCGAAGATCCATTAATTACGCAAGTATTGACAAAAAATACATTATTATACTGATATTATTAAATGGTTAATTTTGCACAGTTGGCTATGTCAATATTCGGGTAGTAATTCAGTGTTAATTCTGTTTACAATGTTCACATAAATCGTGTAATCTGTAACATATGTATATAGTTTTGGTGTCGTGTTTGTCTCTTAATCATGCGGGTTATTCTAAAATTGCCATTTTCACTTCAATGTCGTGATAAATACATTAGCCTTGAATGGTACATCCAGGAACTTCAGCTAGTCTGCTATCGACCAAACGATATTTTCTAAACGTTGTCAAAGTTCATTTTTGTTATGTGTTTTTTTTCAAAAACCGGTAAATTTAGCGATTCTGGAAATAATACTGCTGAAAGAGCAGTACCTGCTTTTCCACATTTGCACTGGTATTTTTGGCACGGAATAGAATGGAATATGAGTATCTATCGTGACTAGGATGCAGCTTTGAAATTAATTATAGATATGTCTGACACGAGATGCTCAGTACCTTCGCTGTTAAAAGAGTTAGGGAAAAGCATTGAGATGCTTCTCTTTATATCCTCGATGGGATTCGAACTCACGGCGTACGGCACCTAGTCACCTAGCGACGGCATCGCAGACACTGTCGATCGGCTGAATCTCATGCCCAAGCAGAAGTTCAATAACCTTTAATAAAAGTTGTTTCAATTTTTCTTACCGTGAATAACATTTAAATTAATTTGTCTTGGTGGCAACATTTAGAAATTGACTCAGAGCGTTCGTTTAACAGTGCAGATTTGATTATGCGTAGCTTTTCTTATAGACAAGAATTTCATTGCTTGCTTATGTATGTATGTATGTATGTATGTATGTATGTATGTATGTATGTATGTATGTATGTATGTATGTATGTATGTATGTATGTATGTATGTATGTATGTATGTATGTATGTATGTATGTATGTATGTATGCATGTACGTATGTATGTATGTATGTATGTATGTATGTATGTATGTATGTATGTATGTATGTATGTATGTATGTATGTATGTATGTATGTATGTATGTATGTATGTATGTATGTATGTATGTATGTATGTATGTATGTATGTATGTATGTATGTATGTATGTATGTATGTATGTATTTATGAATGTATGTATGTATGTATGTATGTATGTATGTATGTATGTATGTATGTATGTATGTATGTATGTATGTATGTATGTATGTATGTATGTATGTATGTATGTATGTATGTATGTATGTATGTATGTATGTATGTATGTATGTATGTACGTACGTATGTACGTACGTACGTATGTATGTATATATATATATATATATATATATATATATATATATATATATATATATATATCAGCTATACAAGTTCAATGGTACTCCTGGATATTCGATAGTCGGACGAATTATTCGTCTTATGATTGGTACTAGGATTAGCATTAAAACTTACAGCTACAAATAGTCTCGCTGAAAACTCGATAACTGTCTCATATCTATCTATACATTATTCACTGTGAGTGAGTATGTGAGTATGTCATTGTATAATACATGATATAATAATAATGCATAACCTCTCCCTGTATCAAAATGTTCTAGCCTAGGTTTTCGCTTAATGCCTGTAGTATCATTGTAAGACGCTCAAGTTTTCCCGTCTTTGTTTTCTTTATAATCCATTAGTGACTTCAAGACTTGGGTGCTTGAATCGCTTTAGAGTAAAATATACTGTCTTGTAGAATGAAAGAAAGATCTCATGAAAATCCTAGACAGTCTTTAGATGCCCTTAATGATCGTTATCCATAAAGAAAATTGGAAAAAAGAAATTACACCACCTTTAAGATAAAGGACAGTCGAATACAAACAGCTTTGTAAAGGTCTGTGAGATGCATGTCACACAGTCACAAATTAGCAATCTGGATGTACGAGTATTACAGAAATCCCTTGGCTCTTCAAAGATATGTATACATATTTGCGTTTCATTTTCATATTAAGGTACGATGCCATTTTCAGTGTTGAAGGTTTCTCCTGGAAACCAAAGAAGCACATTGACTTTGACCGACAGGTGACTGAATCGGACGAAGATAGGTGCCATGTATATTTTCAACAGACAGTATACAGCTTCCTCGACATCTGCACTAAGAGATATGCATGAAACGTCCCGTTTACATCATTTCAAATAAATGAAATTTAGAAGATGTCCTGTCTATAGTCTGCTCGTTTACGTACTGATGTTATTTTTTCATATAACTTGCACGACCAGTCAGCAATCAAGAACATGCGCCGTGATGTTTTACCCAACTCTGCACTTATTGTGGAGTTGGTTCACAAAGGCATTGCAAAAACACGCCACGGTAATGTGCAATTAATATACTTCATGTCTCCCTCGAAAAGCCCTTCGACATGTTTGAATTTTAGACAAGAAAAGACTCAATCAGTCTCTGATGATAGTTGAACTATGTCGTGTGCGTGCATTTCGGCATTAACAGACAGTGAAAGGGTGTGTACCTTATCAGATTACTTGATGCGCTTCTGATAATGAAAGACGTGAAATGAACAAACCGACAGTCTGTGTTTGCATCCAGGAGTACGAGGACAAATAAGGTGTTAGGTTTGCTTTATTTGAGTCAACCATCAATTGACACTACATTATACTTGCCAGCGTTGGATTTGAAGGGGTCCATCGCGACCTTGGCCCAAGTCGATTTTACGACCACTCTTCTTTCATCATTGTCGTCGTCGTGGTTCTGATTCACAGTTTTCACTGCCAACACAGATGAGCCAAAGTGTGTACTTTCACTCCAAGATGTCGAAATCCTCGCGTTATCGCTTTTTGCGCACGGATCCGTGACCTCCGTCGGCGTCACGGTGAAAGGCACGGAAGCGTCTAGCCCATCAGCGTAAGTGTGAACATTGTCTGAGGTTTTACACTCGCTCCTTAAGGTATAATGCGCTTTGGGGACAGGTATTCGGGTTCTCTCAGACTTCTGCAATACGTTTTGTGGTCTACTACATTTCAAGTTCCCTGCGTCGTATCAGCATTCGTGTCATTTGTGCCACGTCAGACACTCGACTTCGTCTGCGTTGCTGATACGACACAGGAACAGAGGATAATTGGGCGATAACCTCTTATTATTACTAGTAGAGATTCCAGACGGAAAGTTTGTGCTAAAAGTATATCTTCCAACTTTGAAGCTGGAGATAGACGTGTCCTGCATTTATAGAAGTCACTGGAAGTAACTGAAAGGTCGTTTGATAAATATTCAGTGATATTCTGCGGTGAACTGAGCGATGAGATGTTACAAAATTTCTTCAACTTACCAGTTTGGATTAAAGTACCCCCCCCCAAAAAAAGAGATTGAAAAATGTAAAAGAAAAATAGGCTCTTATTGGTCTTTTCACTAATTTATTTGTGGTCGTAAGTAACTCAGCATACTGCAGTTTCTGTCAGTTAAAAGTGAACTATTCTAATACATATTGTCCGTACTAGACAAACAGTGAGGGATTTATAACCAGGGTGTATTGTGACAGTGACACATCTGTAGCGTTTACAGCTCAATTCAAAGTGATACGTTACTACAAAACTGCACTAAGCGTCATCGTGAAACACGAATTATATTTTTACTGCCCAGTCAGATTGGTTGCTATTGGATAGGACTGCCATAGGAGATTGTTATAAAGTGTTATTGACCGGGAGACTTATATTATTGCATGCACTGGTCGTAATTCATAGAAACTCGTCAAGCCCGATGGCATGCATCGACAAATTTAAGGTTCCCTGTATCCCACTTTCTCTGTCTCTGTTGCTATACTAGTCTGTCTGTCTGTCTGTCTGTCTGTCTGTCTGTCTGTCTGTTTGTCTGTCTGTCTAGTATCTGTCTGCCCTTCTGCTGTTTCACTCTGTCTCTCAGCCTTCATTAGACCGTCCGGTTCTGTATCAGTCTGAGGTCCTCATTCTGCCTCTGCATGCCTTTCTTTGTGCTTTTTATGCGTGCATTTTCTCTCTGTCTAAATCTCGTCTTCTCACTCGGCTTACCTGTTTACTTTCAACCAATAAGTTAGTGTTCCTCTATATATGTGTTTCTATAAGTTTTAAGTGCCCCTGTTTGTCCGTTGTTGGATGCACATGTGTACCAGTCTGTTCACATATGTTTTTATTCTCTGGTTTTCGTGTGTATATCTTCCTTGTTTGTTTGTTGTTTTTTGGGGGAGGGTTGGGGTTTGCACAACTCCAGGTCTGCCTAATCTTATTGTCAGTCTGTGTGTCCGGCGATCTGTCTGGCTCCAAGTTCCCCTTGCATTTACTATCTGTCCTACTCTTTTGTCTAGTGCCTGCCTTGCCTTTGTATCCGTGTAAGTGCGCATGCCTCTGCCCCGTCCGTTCTCGAGTCTCCCATCTTGTTCACGTCACCCGTTCCCAGTTCTTCTTCTCTGTCTCTAATAATTTTGCTTCTTTACCTACTTCGAAGATATTATAACGATGAAGCCTGACGCGAAAGCCAAGGAACTTAAAAGAATATCGTAACATTTTACGTCCCTGAAGAATATAACACTTGCTTTATCCCAAGCGAGTACACAATCTAGACGATAAAAGGCAAAGTTTATTGATTCTCCGTGAGCTCGCAAAAGCTTCCTTGTTCCCTTTGTACACTGCGGTAAATCCATCTTTATCTGCCACCAGGGAACGCTATGAAAGAGAGAAGCTTGGTGATTACAGGAAATAATTCGTGACAAATCAAAGTAAAAACGTTAGCAGCTGAACATTAACGCACTTTTGACGATACGCCTGGAATAAAAAATGGAAACGAGTGGGAGAGAATAGCACAAGAGGGTTCAATCAAGCGGAAGGCATGCTGAGAAATTGTGATTAATTGTAGGCGACGATATAAAGCAGGCGGCCGTGAGGCACATAGCTTGGTCGTTTATGACTATTGTGCAGTTTTTATGAACCATTTTGCAGTGACCATGACAAAAGAAAATGGTGTCTTACTTGATAAATCATCCAGAAGTCTCGGGTGCTTTGGGTCTTTCGCAATGTGTTGCCGATGTGTAAAGTCGTATATACAATTGTGCGACTGACATTGACTTCCTCAAGCCGGAAAGCATTAGACAAGGTCAAGCTCTATACAGCGAATACGTGAACCTTTTCCTAACGCCTCTGCATAAAATGAAAAAAAAACGCTCGATATGTTACTGACATCGAAAATGAAGCACTCATCAAACAAGGCCCTTATCCAAGCACAACAAATGCTCCAATATGCCTGCCCTCTTGTTTTCGATGGTGTAGATGAAAGTCGTTATTCAATATACGATTTAAATCATCGCGATCAGGAAGTGTTTACGGGAAACAAGCAGTCCGCACCAGTAGACATAATTAGGATCGGCATCACTTTCCAGAAAAAAAAACTCAAGGTTTAAAAAATATATGACATTCAAAATCACGTGACATTTATGTTGGTCAGGTAGTTTGTTCCGCCTGGTCTAAAATTATAGCGTTGGTTGCTTGTGCGTACATCGTGGCAATTTAACGCTTCGCATCTTGTTCACTGGAACAGCTGCGATATTGTTTCAATTCGATAGTCTTCATGATGTAATGATATTATGGGCAGTTCCGAAAACCTACCTTTGCCGGGGTTATTTTATCACATCATCGTAGGATGGTGAGTCTGTTTGACATCGAACAAACGACTCAGAGTTCAACATATTAAAAGTAAATATAAATTTTGTGCATATGTCTATCAATTCCTTTGGGAATTTGATCAAAATTACGTGATAAATTTATTCACGTTGTGGCCAGCTAGGCGTAAAATGAGATAAACGTTTGCCGCCATCTGACAAGATCAGTGTATTTTGTCTCGACAATAGTTTAAGGTTGCTATTTATCAATTTATTGTCGCACATGGTCATTGGACAAACATACAGAGATATTTAGCCTTAGGGGCCATGAATAATTGAAACACGGGCATCAAAAATAGAACTCATTACGTTTAGGGAAAGGGGCTTTTACTTCTATTTCGATTACCGTGCACGAATTTGTAGCAAAATATACATCAAGCCTAAGGGACCGTCTCAGATTGTCGCAGAAGTTCAAAAAGCGAAATTCATTCGTTTATGGAGGGAGGGGGTTTGACCTCCATTCAATTAGTGAACTTCACTTTCGCACTTTTATTTTGTGATCACAAGTTTTCGTGTGTTTATTTTAAATTAAAGAAAAACTGCATACTCTTGCCAACAAATTTGTAACTGTTTCCATCTCGTTTGTGCCCCAAACACAATTTACTATCACAGTAACATTGTATCCTAAACATTTCATTCATCAAATTATACAAAGACAAAAAGTATCATTTTTTAAAATGTGCTATTTATAAACATCTGCTCTAACCACTAGATGTCTTTATTCTCACATGTTATGCACCTTGTCATAGTCGTTTTAATATGATTGAACATGCCTGGGCCCCCTTGTCAAAGTTTCTCGCTTATTTACCGCCCCTACCAAGTGCAAATTGCGTGTTCGCAAAGACAAAGAACAGCACAAGAGATGCAAAAAGGGACAGTAAAATAAAATGAAACTTTTATGCGGTAAAATGCTCTGTTAGTACTCAAATCTTTAATTGTAATGTGGAAAGGGGAATACGTCTTTAGTAGCTATAGCAAAATGCAACATTGTACTCTCAGGCAGACATGAACATTTCGCACTTTTGAAGTTTCGTTTAGAGGGAGGGGGAGGGGGTTTGATCTAAACGAAGGAATTTCGTTTCTTGAACTTCTGCGACAATCTGAGACGGTCCCTAAGGTAGTGTTACTCTTAAACAACAAACTGTTCTTTCATTTCACGGCGATATTTCTTATCAAAGATGACATGAAAACCCCATCATCATATATATTTTCAAAAAGTAGGGAATCTTAAGTTTAGTATAGCAGCAATCGTTCACTCGTAGGATAAAAGGGTACATATTAGTGGTAAAAAATCAGTTTTTGGTATTAATGATAAAAATTCATTTAGGCTAAAAACTTGTTACTACAGAGTTTAATATCTCATTTAAAACTTGAGTATATGTAGGAAAGAACGACAGTCTTGTATTGCATTGTCTATTATCTGGCATGGTTTGACTGACTGACATTCAAAAATTGATTAAAATCATGATAAGCAATATCCAAAGGACTCTTATTCAAAATGTAAGAAATTTAAATATTGCAAAAAAAGATTGTCATCTAATTATAAGCTTAGAATTAAATAAACATAATATGTAAATTTCACAAAATTTGACCCAGCCAGAGGGTGTTAAATTTTTTTGAAATGTTGAAAACGCGACAAAAAAAGGAGCCAGGAAATGGAGTGATTTGCATAAATTTGCATTAATGTACTCTTCTTTCTCATCAACTTACGACTGCCATGCTAAAAGATGAACCCAAACGATATTATAATTTTGAGTTAACAAATTAATGAAAATTAAAAATAAAAGGTGATTTTGAGGAAAATGCGCTGTGTTATGTGCAACGCTACCTTTAGCCATATTAACAATTGGAGCGCCAAAGTCGATTTTTGCCGCCTTTATAAAATGTGACCTAGACAATTTTTTTTCAGATTTTTTCCCAAAATTTTGATCAAAAACAGAATTCAATCAAAAATAATGCCCACAAAAAAATCAAAAAAATGCCCACAAAAAAATCATAAAAATTGGTAAAATTTTGCACAAAAATATTGGTGGGATAATTTCACAAACAGTATTCAAAGACCGTATATGTGTGTGATAGCTAATGATAGGTCTAATATTGTTTTGAAATTGTTTTTGTTCATGAGTTCATAAACGTGCCAGCAGACTATACTTCCAACGGCATATTTCAGCAATTTGTCCTGTAAATAATTTCGTTGTCGGATTATCGTACTTTGAAATTTTCGTTCGGAAGAAGGGGTGGGGCTAAGCTTTAACAGTTTTCATGGCACTTATTATGAATGCATCAGGGAGCGTTAATGATATCTGGTCTAAATTATCCTGAAGTTACATTAGCTTATTATAATTCCAGCCCAAAGTCCCTCATATTAAACTTGCAAGCGGTTGATTCAAATATCTTTCCACCGAATAACTTTTATAGCCCCGGGTAACAAGAAACTGAATGTGACAACTTTTGCATCAACATAAATGCGTGGACTTTTTTAATTGCATCTTGTAGCAATCTGAACAGTAGGCATTTAGTGACGTTTATGTTGCTTCTTTTCCTACTGAGCGCTTCCTCGTGCATAATATGATTGCAAATATAAGATTGATATCAGAAATATTGTTATCTTCAAGCTCTGGCAATCTGACGTGGTCGCGGAAGGACGCCATCCGTTCGTAATTGCCCCTGCTGCATTTCTGTTTATCACACATCGCGAAGGTACTTACACCGCTGATTGAGCGTGTCTTTACCGTAGCAAAGTGGCAAACAGTTGCAACGATTAACGATGGTGTGTTCAGTGTCGAACCGCTAAACACGAACCCTTACAGTTCCAACGACTTGATATTGATGATTATTAAGACGGGGCGTCCGTCTTAATAACGTAACCAAGAACTACAGTGATCCAATCAGTACTGATAGCTTTGGCCACGGGTGAAGAAAGTCGATAACACCTGTCTGTAAGAAATCTTGATTAAACTTTTCCCACAATCTGTGTGCAGCACAGGCAAAGACGACTGAAATGAGCGTGTCGACTGTGCGCAGAGCAAAGTGTAATCTACCCATCGCCCCGTGTTGAGTAGCGTTTTAGCTATAGTTTATTTGGTTTGTAAAAACAGTTTCGCATACAATTCTGCTGAGTTGCGTTCTCCCCAGGGTCTTTGGTTCTCAAAGTATTAAATGTGTGCCACCGTGTACTTTGTATTTGTCTGCCACATTAAAATACCACGCACGAAAGCAATCTGCGGAAAGGTGTCACAGCCTTCATTAGGGGCTCGCTTCTTCGCCAATCAGCAGCTGTCGACGAAATTGTCGTCGCTCAAGTAAACGTAAAGTGCAAAACCCTTGAAGTAATCTCCTAAGGGTAAACAAACGGCATATTAAACCTATGGCATTCCGCAAAATGATTCGATTATTCAAGACTGCGATTCTCAAAATTAATCACGCAAAGTATCATAAAAAATGTTCTTATTTCCCAAGTGCTTGAAGACTGGAATGTAATAATAAGAAAAAAATATGAATGACTTCATCGCATTTACATCATGAGACGCCATCGCTAATTATGTCAAATAACCGGTAAATATCGCCTTTTAAATAATTTTTCAAAGGGAAATTTTATTGCTCTGCATTCGGAATGTTCGAGCCTAATAACGTCTAGACCAATTCCTTTCATATTTATTGTTTTGTAAGTAGTAAGTTTATTCGATATTTGAAAATCTATATTGTATTGCTGAGTAGGAGTTGTGTGTGACATTTAAAAACACAACATTGATTTTCAAAATCAAAATCTTCAAGTTATTTCGATATTTGCCTGTATGCTTGTTCTCGGTCGTGTAAACTTTTTGTCTAATTTTTGTGTGTTTCTAGACCCGATGTAAACAAAGGAGCTTGTGAATGCATGAGTATTTGGGTAATAGAACGAATAAGCAATCACGCAAGCAAGCAAACAAACAGGCCTGTTTATAGAAGGGTGAGCCTTGCCTCGCAAATCACATTTTTGCAGATTAAACACTTGTATCTAGCTGAGATCTACTTCAAACAGGACGGAAATGCCCGTTTAACTGTTCTATATAGGTTTGATGTGTTTTGTCAACCGTCGCAGATGGTTTAACTGTTGACCTCTCTCGGGATACTCATGTTGGTTATAAGGTGTTTAGGTATAAGCTGCCACGCAGACGGGCCGATACTTTGCGGGCTTAATTTGTCGTAAATGAACTTGATTCTCCGAATGACGGCACTGATCTCGTTAACGGCCATCCAGTAAACCTTAAAACCCGTCGTCTGTGACACGGAGTTGGTCCTATACTCCACAACATCCTTAAAGATACATACAATGCCCTTAAGGGCCATTAAGTTACAAAACATCTTTTCTCACTGCTGTGATCTTCTTAATCTCAGCTTACTCGCGCTAATCTCCTTTCCTTGAATTTTCTTGCAAATAATCTACTAGATTACCCCAGGTGAGATAACAGGGGGTTGCTACAGACTTGTACCCCAGGTGGTCAATTAGTAAAAATATATTCGAGTGTCTCTAAAATCGGCCAACTACCCGAAAGAAAAAAATTCCGAGCCTTACGAGAAATTCTCGTTTTCCCGTGATGTTCTGAGTGTTGCAAGTATATATCTAGTATCGGGAAAGGAGTTGAATAGGGTTGGGATGGAATAGTCACTTCCCACTACGAATGGCCAGTTTAGTTGACGCTTTCTAAACGTATCTTCAAACGTATTCTCTCCGAACGTAAATTCAATTAATCTACTGCACTGGGTTGACGATTTATCAGTGTCTTAGGGAAACATACATTTCCGACTGTCAAAGGGAATTCTCATTAACCATGATGCAGTAAGCTTTGAAAGTAAGTATTTATTATTTTTCTGTCGGCTTTCAAGAAAAGAGGTAGTTTCTTCCCATGCATAGTGAACGCACTTGACGTATCAGCAATGAAAGTGTATTTCGGAACGTACTTGCATTTAAATTCCGATTGACAATCCGTCACTCACCCTGAGAAACATACATTTCCGCCTGTCGCAGGGAATTCCCGTATTCCCCGATGCACTAAACCCTTTAAGTACACGTTCATTATTTTTTTCCTGGTTTTGACGAAGAAAGTCACTGCCCGCCGTGCACAGCGGATGCAGTTGACGCAGTAACCATGGCAACTTCCTCTCGAAACGTAAATATTTTAATTTCTGAAGAGACAAATGAAACGAATTTGACGCAAATAATGGAGGCCCAATGTGTCCAATAATTGCTCGTAGGTTTTTGTTACGATTGTAAGATGAAATTGATTAAAACGTCTCATTAATATTAATGATTGATTAGTGCAGCAGATGCTGGTACACGATGCCTCTATAGACACCTGTAATATTGAAGCATTAGAGAGCAAGATAGATGAATCAAGAGGCACATATACGTATATCATAAATGCAGTCTTTTTATCAAAATACATATCGGGAAATTCTGCGATTTACATAAAACGCCGGATTTTGGACACTTATTGAGATGTGCCCTGATAATACATCGTGTTTTTGTAAATCATTCATTGTTGCGGGTTAACATACAACGATTTCCAAACATGCTCTAAAAAGTGCTCATTTTGATCGCCTCAGATGTTATGCTGTTCAGACACTTGCTGTCGGTGTATTCCAAGCACATTTCAACGACCATGCGATCATCCGATTAGAATCCTTTGCTCTTAACAGAAACTGGCTCATCTTTGTGATAAACTTTGATTCGTTGCAAAAAAAGCAACAAAACTTAAACGAACGGAATATGTCTTTTCGCTACATGTACTGGCAGAGTGCAGCGTCCTGGAAGGTTCCATCTGATTGGTAGATTGTCATAACTACAGCAACTTAACGAGTCCGAAGCGAGGATTATCTCCACTTGATTGGCTTTCAGGAAATAATTCAATAAGAACGACGAGCTTCAGCCCATCAATTGGCTAAAAGCTGCCGGAACGCTTTCGTGTACACGAAGCAAAACAATACACCTCGGCCCATTTCTGTGAAGAAGGCAGATGATACAGAGATTGTTTGCTATGAGTTAATACTGCGCGGCGATTAAATGCTCCGTCGCCCAGTGCCAAGTCGCCTCAGCCGGATATTTGTACGTCTCCTGATGTAATCAAGTACTCGAACATTCTCGTACAATATCCTGTTCATGTTGATACTGAACACAGTGTACACAAAGCGCGCACTCGAAGCAGGTAGATTAACTAGAGTGCTAATTGGGCTACATCATCAAATAATTCTATGCAGAACTGACATTAGTATGCCACAGATGCGAAGCTATTCTCAGATATATTTCCCCGGCTCTTTGGAGAATTTCCTTCACTTTTTTTGATCTAGAAATCCAATAAAAGCACATTGTGAGGTGATCATCTGATCTGCATGACTGAGGTAGATCTATGCTGTTAATACTCTCGGGAGATCTCAGAAGCGTTGAGTACTCAATTCTTCAATACCTCTTTCATGCCACCGTGCTGCTACTAAACTATAAGTACTCAAATCAACAGAAGTCCTTACCGCCGGATCTTTACAAATAATGTTAACAAACAAACCAACCAGATATATCTGGCCAATTCCTTACCTCTGAATGTTCGTGCTAACTTCGTCTACAGAAACGTACGATTTCAGGTTATGGTTCTTGTCAGCCGATACAAAAATTTATTGACAAAATGCAGGTTTTGATGTGTTTCAGATCTTAATAATGTTTGTTTACTGACAACTCTGCGGGGAACGTTGAAGATTTATTGCGTGTTCCAAATAAAATGTTACGTTTTATAAATCAACTAACGTAAACAGGTATGACAGGTTTCGTGTTTTAAGTCTAAATGGCATGTATTAATAACGGAACCGTTAAAAAGGCAAGCAAGCAAACAAGCAATCAAACAAACAAACAAACCAACAAACAACAAATGAATCTTTCCATCAAAGCCAGAGGCGACTGTACAGGATCTCGGAAGCTTTCGGCCAATTGGTCAGCTTCCGAACCGCTGCACATTGCCAAGACTCAAGTTTATCGACCCCCTGATGGATACTACATTTTATGGAACGAGACTTATACAAGGTCGCTAATTGCAACTGTCGTCGGTTTGCAAATATTAAGGGAACAGAAGTTGTATTCATAACCAAATTAGATGTTCGATCAACAGGAGGTTGTTGCCTGACCTTGCTGAAGTTTGTAAGCCCTGAATATGGTTTTAAACCTAGGGAAATAGTACAAGCATGAACCTCAAACGACATTTCGGATCTATTAATTTCAAAATAGGCTGGTTTACACAGAAAAGAATTAAATCATCTTTTGTTACGGCACATTCGATTTATTGCGGCATTATGATTAAACATCGTGTCAGAACAGGTTTTCATCATTGTGTACAGAATGAACATGTAGACGACAGGTCGACGTCTCACTTGAACCGACATCTACTTTAATGCATAAGAAAATACAGTTACCAAATCGTTATTTCGATATTGATCACTAACTTTAATGTAAAAACTACTCGTAACTTGAAAGGTTACATACAACCTTATGCATTATGCATTAATTCCCATATGCTTACAGCATGCAGTAATACTTGTGAATAATATCAAGTACAGCACTGCTAAAAAAATGTAAAGAACTGACATTTGCATGCATAGCTGATACTGTAGTGACAGACGCATCCATTTTGTTTGCTCACAAGTAACTCAATCTATGTAAATGAACTGTGCATGCGCCGCATTCCCTTTCTAATGACATTACTCGACATTTTCTGTGTACACCGGGAAAGGGTAATCGACGCTGTGTCTATCATAATTACGTTGTACACACACACTAAATGATGTCGCAAGGTATTACGAATTAGCCTCAGCGTTATTGTCAAGGATATGTGCATTCATATCCAGTGTCTAAGTGCAACTTGATGATATCGTAGCTATGTATGTGCATGATCCAGTTGTGCTGGGGTTTTGCCTCTCGCAAGGTCGGTTGGTACATATCAGGCCACTTGATGAATCCAAAGAAAGGGCTATTGTGAGTCACAGTGGTTCACTAATTGCTGAAAAGTTTTGCAAAACTGCCGGTAAATATTCCATTTCAGCACAAAACGCGGCTGTGAAAAGTAAGAGAGAAAATGACCACCAACGTAGTTATTTAAACTGAAAATAGTTTATATATGCACACATTGTTAGCAAAGTATTGTATTGATCGTTTAGTAATTGACATGTCTGTTTGTGCATATGTACATTTTGTATGCCACGTTCTCTGTAAATGTAACTTACATTAATTCACTCCGCTAATGCACTCGGTTAATTCACAGAGCATCAAAGGGTTTTCAATTTTCATTCGTATAAAACCATTATTAAAATGCGAGACGGTGACCCCATGTACACACGGCTTGCAGTCCCAATCACCCTCGACGGGCATGGGACTTTCTACGGTATTGACTACTTACAGTACATACACAAGACTACTGAAGGTGCGTCGGGAAGTTTGCTGGCGCAGGCCAGGGTTACATGATAAGACTAGGGTACTCCTGCGATACCATGTAATTAGGCATGGCAGTCCTGACGTTGTTCACTTCTACACTAAACCTAATATCAAAGTACATTATTTCGACATAAAGAATTGCGCCTGGGGCGTAGATGATAAGTGTAATACTAGTAGCATATTCATCTAATACTCGATTTCCTAGGTAAATATAGTCCTTAATGCAAATTATATTAATGAGCGTTGTGCGAGTATGAACCTCAACTTAAAATTAGCCATTATCGGTCGTGAACATTTATTGACACTTAGACTAACTGAAGGTACAGACTAAACCACATGTTAGAACCTATGGATACTTGCTTCATAGGGCTTTATGGGCTTCGACAAAAGAACATACATGTATTACGAATTTTGGGAGAAATGGTACACACGCCACACGAGGGGTGAAATTTTACCTAAACCTAAATCATTCCGAAGTTTGAATGGTATCAATGGCTTAAAAAGTTCATATAAAGTTTGAATTTACAACCACCGAGTCTTGTCTATCAGGCATGATGCATTCTTGCGATTTAGACATCTAAAGATTTCAACTGGTACTTTGGTAAATTAATCATAATATCTTGGTAAACTAGAATCTTGCTGTACACAGAGCAATATCCAAGAACTGCACAAATATCATGACTTTCAGGCCTTGATACACATATGTTCAGTGTAATTTGATGTAAAGATAAAGATATGAATATTTAAATTATACCGTAGTTTGAACCGGACTAAATGATATGCAAATTGAATACAACTTTTTGTCAGTGCTTTAAGAGTACAACTCCAATGATTACTGGGCCCTCAAAACTAACTTCGACTCACAGGGTTTTGAAACATAAGCGTTGGAAGAAAGAGATGCATTTGGAGACAATGAGCCCCAACTAGGTAAGCGTAAAGACGCTGAAGAATATGGAGCAGCTATCATGACAGTCATAATTCCTCCGCTCTTCATGTCTTACACACGGTCTGAATATAAGTTTATCAGAACATCAAGATTTAATTTCGTGCCTTTTGGTCCACTTTTGTAAATTACAGGGCAATACTTAAAGCCCCAATAGCTGCTAATTTTATGCATTATTTTCATGGTTTCATTTTCAAACCAAAGTTGGTTCGTGTAAATGTGCTAACTAAAGGACGTGTATTGAAGTATCACTGCTCGCTGATTTGGACCATGCCTACACGTTTTAACAGGCTTAACAATAAATGAGTGCCGCACCCATAAAATGGCCCCCACGGGAAAATACAAAAAAAAACAGTATTTCCTGTACATGCACATCGTGATCACACCAGAATCAAGCATGATGTATTTACTTGAATGCACAACACAGGATGGCCAACATTTTGTTGTTATTATCTTTATTTTCTCTGTCATATGATTAGTTTTTGAAAATGGCGGTAAATCTAAAAAACATCAAAACCTTTGAATTTACCTGCCACTTTTGACACTCATAACAGCGTTATACACTTTTTCAGTCTCTAATGGGTCTTATTCCAAGAAAACTCTTGGAAAACTGAGGATATTTTGAGATCGGTTTATTAAACATTTGCAGCTATTGGGGCTTTAATAAATGGTGCCGTTTTGTAAGACCTTTTGTAACAAAGGCGTTGAGATTCTCATATATCAAAATTAAGAGTGTCTAGAAATGTTAAATTTAATCATCAAGATGTCAAGATCTTAAGGAACTTCTACTTACGCAATACGCTTATGCTCATCAACGTAAAGTGTCACATTAGGGTCATGGCACTCACATAAACTCTTCTAGTTTAGTGCACCTAAGTTTCTTGTTCACTATAAAATTTTACACTTTTGACTTGATCTGCTCACTCCTATTAGAACATCGAACATCACTTTTTGGTTTTATGACCATAATCCATATTTCCTTCTCCTTGTGCTCTGACACGTTGTTTTGTGTTTGTGAGTTTTTGAACGAATGACTGAGACTGAGATTTCCGAATAGTGGATCTGTTTTGGTAAAACACGTATGGATTTGTATGGATTTTTTTCACGTGCTTTCACGCGATTCTAATGCAGGCGGGCTTGGATTTCTTGAAGTCAATTCACTTTCAGCAGAAAATTACATTTGGCAAAAGAGTAAAATATTCGATGTAAGGTTGATGCCTTCTTGACTACTGATCAACACTTCCTTCACTAAACGAAGAACCAAAGTCGTTGTGTCTGTGCCCAATTGATACGTTTGACGACCAAAGAGCAATGTCATTTGAAAGCAACTACAGGATGACTGAGGGGGAGGGGCAATCTTCAATACTGTTTTAACCAGGCAGTCATCTCTAAGAGAAGCGACATTGATGCAAGGGATGGTTCCATTCCACATCATTTCATTTCTATTCTCATCGCGTTCGTCGCTGATCGAAATTCTCAACCGTAATGAAAGCGTAAACAGGCAGACGATTGAGATACGACATGGCAGACAGATTGGTGAACAAACAGGCGAAGAGATATCTGATTCTAGAACTCTAACCCCCCAGATTAACTTTAAAAATGGCTCGCTTTTATTTCTTAGATGCTTTGAGAATTTAAAATGCATTCGAATTCTCTGCCTTTATGATCTTTAGTTTGGTGCAGTTGAATCCTAGATTTTGTCTGCAGTATGTATGTATGTATGTATGTATGTATGTATGTATGTATGTATGTATGTATGTATGTATGTATGTATGTATGTATGTATGTATGTATGTATGTATGTATGTATGTATGTATGTACGTATACGAACGTTTGTATGTATATATGTATGTATGTATGTATATATATATATATATATATATATATATATATATATATATATATATATATATATATATATATATATATATATATATATATATATAAGTCTAAGATTGGATGATTTCAACTGAACACAACTTGCAGCTTCTTTATTGACTCGTTTTCGTTTCGCCTAGTCAGAATTAATAAGAGAAATGCAATAATGATAAGTGATGTACATAAAATGTATAAAAATAATTAAATAGAGAGACGGACAGACAGAGACAGAGTAAGAGACAGGGATAACTGATAGCTGGTACCCAGTGTTTGTGATCAAAGGTTTCATGATTGCAATAATCTACGGTAGTGAGTTTTTTTTAGTCGTTGATTAAAATTGAATGGCGACCATGGCTCTTCTACTGTTCGAATCATTTGCTATTGAAAATGGCTATTTATTTTTTGACAGTGTTACCCAATACCTGGCTTCCTATGGTTTGTCACGCTTACCACAGCCATCAGCGATGTCAGAAGTGTTCTTTGCATTTTTGAATCTCTATTCAGTTAGTGATGAGCAAACAAGAAATAATCTTGGACTAGAGAAAGAAAAATAATGGAAATAATATCAAAATTACAGCTATGTAACTTTAACGTCTATCAGAGAGCATCATGCACTTTGATGTAAATGCTCTTGGGGTCGTATGCATCGACCTATATCACGCCAGGTGTCAATAAGCATCGAACAGAATATAACATGCAATTCTATGGGCTGAGCTGTCTCCGGAAACACACAATGGTTTATTGCCATGCCACCTTTCTGTCACATAGCCTCGTTATATCTGACATTTGTCTCATCCACATGGCAGGGGCTCGCCAGATTTGATTTTGAATGATCTCTGCCTGTCGCTGACTGCCTCGAATGAGAAGTTTTCAAATTTTCCACTTGTGGAATAAAATTGCTCCTGTTGTTGCCGTGCAAGTTGTTTGCGATGTCGAGTTAAAGTTCCCAGCTTTATTGTTGTAGAATAACCGGTATTGCGTGATTGGCACGTCACGGCAGTATCCCTTGGAGACCGCGACGTATTAAGTTTTAATACACATATGCCTCCATGTAATTTATCATATTGTTGGGACAAGAGAGTTTCATCTATAGTTCCTCAATTGGTAATATCTGATAAAGCTGGAATGTGAACTATTGAATTTTCACAATTTTTGCGATCATAAACATTGCATATTTCTCTGTTGCAATGGACAACGAGAAGCGACACCATAGTCACACGGCCAGCCCACGATCCGACCTTCCTTAAGCTTCGCCGAAAATTCGTGTTTTGTAGAGTTGGTTGAATCATGGACAGTAGTCGTCCCCCTCTACTATCTATGGTTGAATGTGTCAAAATGGAAACAATTTCCTAATGCCGGTGATGGAACGTCAGTTTAAAACTCCAAGAAGGGGGTATTGTATCAGAGTTAAGATGCAACAAGCTTGCTGCTCAGCTACAAGCCGGATGAATCAACGTAAACCATGTTTGACATTCAGCAGTTGGCGAGCTCACTATTGTTGCCTGCCCTGGCGAGTACGTACGCGAAATGAAAGCAATGAATGGCTGGTAATTTCAGTCCCGAGTGAATAGATCAACATACTAACTAGATTGCTACTCGTCGAGTGAGATCGAAAAGGATGTGCACTTATACGACACAAAGTAATGAAACCCCATTCACTGTTCCTCGGCAAGCTCCATTGATGGGAGTCACACCCCAATGATGCAGACACATTTGACGACAAAAGGAAAACTGTCAGAGTAAAGACGGGGACAAATTCATGAAATGTTATGATGACTTTACCAGTGTTGTAAGGCACGGATTTCATTAATTGCAAGTTTGTAACTGTTGAATGTTCGACCTGGTAATGCTTGATTCACATCAGTTTAGAGGTCAGCGTACTTTCCCATTGGATGTGACTGTCAAGCATTGATCACGACTTTTAATTCCTTTGTATTATTCTCCCTATCTTCACATCTATGTGATATATATATATATATATATATATATATATATATATATATATATATATATATATATATATATATATATATATATATATATATATATATATGTAGAGAGAGAGAGAGAGAGGGGGGAGGAGGGGGAGAGATAGACAGATGGATAGATATAGATATAGAGAGAGATGTATATACATCCACACATATATAACACTATCTTTATATGACACATCTGTTATATATATTTGACATCTATTACTTGTCATATACATCTATCTATCTATCTATCGTTATATGTATATATACTATGTACTGTATATACTATATATATATATATATATATATATATATATATATATATATATATATATATATATATATATATAAAGAGAGAGAGAGGTGAAGATATATAGAGAGAAAATATGGAGTCTAAGAGAAAATGCCCTTGTACCTTCGAAGTAATGATTAATTAAATTACATGGCCAAAATAACTTACAATATTTGTATTCGACCAAACATGTCCTATGCTCATCAAGATCAAGAGTTGATGATAATTCTGAAAACTGCATTCGTTTTTGATATGTTTGAACTAAATGCTGCACTGCACTGGCTGCCAACTTTGAACACACATATGGCAGTAGGGATTATCGAAGTCCTAGGCCGGAGATAAGTAACCATTGCGAATAATCAAAATCAGTCGCCGTGATGGAAAATGCTCCCAGTGAACAATCATATCTTGTAATGTTGTTCTCAATCAATATTTTATGCCAGCCGTCAATAATGAAGCATTGCTTTGAAGTCCCGAACGATAAGATATTATTACAAACATTTTTACAGTCTATACACAAATGGACACTGTTCACAGTACGTTATAGGTCAAATGCTTGCAGATATCGTAGTGTACTTCCACATGGCTGAGCACTGGTTATTTTCAAAAGCCATACTCTATATCTGGTCGCAGTTCAATGTGATTTTTGTTATTAATCTCGACAATTTTTCAATATCGATTTTGAATATAATTCCTACTGAAAGCTGACGGTAAGCAGAATGATGCTTGTCTGCCGGAACAATTATGTCGCGTGTCGTTGTTTTTAGCTCACGTGTGTAAACACGTGGGCTAATGTCATAGCGATGTCTGTCTGTCTGTCTGTGTGTGTGTGTGTGTGTGTGTGTCTGTCTGTCTGTCTGTCTGTTTACACGATAACTCAAAAACGCCTGAACAGATTCAAGTCAGATTTGGTACACAGGTACCATATGCTACTTGCAAGAACTGATTAGATTTTGGTTAGTGTGGCTTGCATATTAATGAAGTTATGCAATATCATTTTTTCCGTACAATGGTTTCCCTGTGGAGACGGTAATGACAGTGTAGACATATATCAAGAAATACTGCACCAAATTTCATGAAACTTTTCACAGATGACAGTCTCAGAACATTATGATGATACTGTGAGTGTCATGTCAATTATCTTCTTATTTGCATATTTAATGAACTTTTGTTATTAGTGAGATAACTCTGAAATTCCTGCACGAAACTTGATGATATTTGCAACAAATATTGATCTGATATATATCTAATTATACTTAGAAGCATTTGGCAGTGTCAAGTTAAAAAATAGCTCATTTGCATATTTTATGAAGTTTTGTAATTAGTCATATAACTCCGATATAACTTCACCAAATGTGATGAAATCTGCTGCAGATACTGATCTGACTGATATCTAACTGTAGTGTAAAGCATTTAGTAGTGTGAAATTAATTAAGGGTTCATTTGCATATTTAATGAACTTTGTAATTAGTGATATTACTCCAAAATTACAGCGTTAAATTTGATGAAACTTGCTACAGATGTTGATCTGATAAATATCCAATTGTACTGAGAAGCATTGAGCAGTGTCAAGTTAATAATTAGCTCATTTGCATATTTCATGAAGTTTTATAATTAGTCATATAACTCCGAAATAACTGCATCAAACGTCATGAAAACTGCTGCATATACTGATATGACAGATATCTAATTGTGTTGTAAAGCATTTAGTAGTGTAAAGTTAATTAAGGGTTCATTTGCATATTTAATAAACTTTGTAATTAGGTATATAACTCTGAAATTACGGCACCAAATTTTGTGAAACGTGCTACAGATATTAATATGATAAATATTTAATTGTGCTATGAATCATTGAACAGTGTCAATTTAATTTAAGGTTTATTTGCATATTTAATTAACTTTGTAATTAGTGACATTACTCTAAAATTACAGCACTAAATTAATAAATAAAACGTGCTACAAATGTTGATCTGATGGATATCTAATTGTCCCATGAAGCATTGAGCAGTGTCAAGTTAATTAACAGCTCATTTGCATATTAAATAAAGTTTTGTAATTAGTGATTAAACTCTGAGAGTACTGTGCGAAGTTGAAAAAACTTGCTACATATAGTGATAACATATATCTTATTGTTCTGTGAAGGGTACTACTATTAATGAACCTGTTGTAAAACATGTGAGCATATTCAGTTCATATCTGGTTCTATGTAAGTAGCTTCTCGGATCCTTGCGGCGTCATCAATGCTAACATAAAAACTCCCTTGAGTATTACGGGGGAATTGGGTTTTTTTCCTCGTGGTTGAAGCTGCTCATAAGAATTATAATTGGGTTTGTAAACAATTCAATACATCATATCGTAAACAGAACAAGGCTTGCTCTGCCAGTGTCGATTACGTCATCAAAGAAGCAGTCAATATTATTATTATGCAATATATTCTACAGCTGCTGCCGGTACATGAAATGCTGTGGATATATATCAACAGGAGGTGGAAACTCCGAGTCCCGTGATACTATTTTATCCTATATGACTTTCCACCTGGGGTCATAATGTCAATAAAGAAGAGCTAATGAAATGAGTATGATCTGTGACCCCTTCACGATAGCCTCATGCTAAAAAATGTTTCTTCGTGTAAAATTTAAACACATTTCCCTCTGAAGATTGGGTTCATGTAACCGGATGAGCGAAGAAACCCAAATAGTTATTGGAAAGTAAATGAATATCGAGTGTTATGTAGACTCGGCTACGATTTTCCCAGCTGGGTTACGCTTGGATATTTGTCCAATCGCAGAGCATAATGGACCAGCGTTTTCACTCAGGAGCCATTTCCACTATCATTGACTTCTTTTGTTGAGACAGACTGATAAAATAGTGACGTCTGGTCACTGGTTTCCTTCAATGTTTTCTTGGCCAAGTGCCAAATAGGAACTGTGCAATTTCAAAAGTACTTCAAGTCCACTCACTAAAAATCAGATATGGTACGTCGTCATTGTAAGGCGTGCACACGGGGCTCTTCTTTGGATTAATTTGCAAATTAACTTTTTGTACTAGTCACCGTTGAGTCATGGTGTGGTCGGCGACCGATCGCGCACTGATCTATATGAGTTTGTCAAAAATTCAGCGGGTTGGCTTCGAGCATGATTCGTTTGTTTGTGAGAGTTGATCAGATATGAGGGTTAAATCATGTGAGGATAAGATGAGCGTTTGGTTTTCTGGAAGAAACGGAAGAAGCGGAAAACTGGCGAGCGGAGGTGATTATTTTGATCCTAGCGGGACGGCAGCTGCTCATATCTTTCACTTCCCCCTCAAAGTTTCAATGTTGTTCAGGGTAACCCAGGATAGCACACAGTACATGTAAAACACCGCCGGTTACAATTTCTCGAAATCGTCTGGATGTGTGCTCCCTCATATTGGGGATCAAGATGCCGGGAGCATTGGCCTGCTATCCAAACACATCAATGTGCACTATGCATTATGACATACGCAAGTAAAGCTGTGAAAATCAGTCCACATAACTGAACACGACAGCCAACGATCTAAGGGGCCGTCGATAATGAAAGCTGACGGATGACGAACGTAAATACCTTCGTTTTAGTGGAGACCCTGTCTTTTTTCCTCAAAACAAAATATCGTATGCGAAATGGATAAATCGATGACGTCAGAGCGATGCCTTTACTTACACGTACGCACGTTCATTAGTATCCCCATTATCTCATGATAGAAGTCCACACAAGAAAATAGTGAAACCATCAAGAAATCAAAATTCAGCTCATGTTGACTTCGCTCTTCAAAGTGATAAAACATTTTATCATACTCCTCGCGACACAGCACTTCCTTTGTTATTCATTTATTTTGCGACTTATTTTCAGTTACTCCTGCAATTCTGCATATTTCTCCCGATAATGGAGACGTCGCCCGAAGTTAGAAAACAATACGATTATCCTTATGGGATGTTTGCCGGACGCAATATGAGCTGTTACCCAGCCCCGCCTCCAAACTGAGGTTTTACGTAGCCGTGCTTCATATCTTAGTGGAGGTCCTGCCACAATGGCTAGGTGCTCATTGTCGCTCCCGCGAATAATTCAGTTGCTGTCCTGTTTAAGCGAGTTTTCTTACTGTACTCCTATTTTGATAAGAAATTGGGAAAAACAGCCCTGTTAATAAAATCTAACAGCATATTTCATTTCATGCCGATAGTTTCAAAAATTATGATGCAAAGATATATTTCCGTGGAGAGATTTTATCCATTGCCAATACTCGGGCGTCTTAATGAAATACATGGTGGGTTTGCTGCGCCACGGCGTCTCTCAACGATAAACGCAGCTTACTAGTAAACAAAACAAAACCTAATACAGCAAACGCCATATTTCAATTTATCTGTTAACGACCAGCAGAATCCTTTCGCATCGGTAGACTTTCAACGCCTTTGCGCTCTGACGTTCATTACACACATGTATAGCAGTAAAATATAAAAACACATCTTGAGCAGATCGTTCCATTATCCCTTTGACATTTCGAAGTTAGTATTAACGTGAAAGGAAAAGCTCTACGTTTCTCTCGGATGTTCCGCGCCGTTTTTACCCTTTTTATGCTTGAATTTCTGTACATTTACCCCAGTTTCAAGCATTACTCTGAAATACATGTAATAATACAAATAAAACTTAAGTAACAGATATTGTTACTTTGTACTTGAAGTAATTTGTGATATATATTATCATATATCAAAGTATACAGATATCGTCGTGGGAAATTACAGTGCCTGATGCTGAAAGCAGCATTATAAAATAATAACACAAATTTCATTTCAAGTACATAGTAATAATACAAGTCACTTAATGTGTGAAGATTGCGAGATGCATGAAACTTAAGTGACAAATATTATTTTACTTTGTCATATATATCCTCTTCAGTAAGCATGAAACTTAACTAACAGATATCATTACTTTGTAGTTGAAGTAATTTTGTGTTATTATCAATAACGCTCTGCTTTAGCATCTAGCATGGTAATTTCCAGCGAGGACATGTGTATATCAATATATATATATATATATATATATATATATATATATATATATATATATATATATATATATATATATATATATATATATACTTTTCATTTGCAAAAGCAAATGTACCTCAAATGATGTCATAATATTTGAGTCGAAATCGCATTACATTTGGCGATAGCCATCAACCAGGTGTACTTCAGAAGCGGAGACACGTGACAATATTGCCTAATTAAATTCTCGAACCTGCCGTCTTGGTAAGCACCTGATGAGAACCTCTCGGAAGTTGATGATCTTCACTCCTTGAGGATTTAACAACTGTACACATACGAACCAGTGTCGCTGATGTCGTCTTGTCAGAATTACCAACTTATACCCTCATTAAGAACCAACTCTATATCTGTTGGAGTTTTGGAATTTCATGACTTTTTTCTCACCTGGACTACGCATATGTTCATCCAAAATACGTGTCCTCGCTTTGAAAAGTGTCGATACATTGTTGTGTTTTTTCTCACATTAGTTCGATTACTAACAACTGCCACTGCCAGGGGGTAGCACGATGGCACCTGTTGAAAACAGGAAATTTCATGTTACACCAAGTCTGGTCGGGAAGGAACCGGCTGCGCGCTAATAATAAACAAGTATTTGTTTAAGGCAATCTAGCCCTCGCTACACAACAACGGAGATGAATCGCTTCGAGTGGATGACGTCAATGCTGAAACAAGCAAAAATCCGACCACGTATATGAGCCTCCGATTTGATCAGCTGAGAAACTTATTTCAATTGTTCTAGGTTTGCGTTTATTAATTTTAAAAGTTATTTAAAATTACGTGAATTTGACGTAAATTAGATGATATGTAAAGTTATATATATATATATATATATATAATATATATAATATATATATATATATATATATATATATATACCAAAACTTGTTTGTATCTTCTCAGAGGGGTAAAGTGCTCGATTGCAGGGATGCAGAGCAATATTACAATAAATATGAGATCACATCAAGTATGTTTGGTACCTATTACTCGAGTTTCACGCATACACGCGATCGTCAGTCAATAAAATCGTCACAATAAAATCTACCTATCTGACGATCGCGTGTATGCGTGAAACTCGAGTAATAGGTACCAAACATACTTGATGTGATCTCATATTTATTGTAATATTTATTATATATATATATATATATATATATATATATATATATATATATATATATATATATATATATATATATATATATATATATATATATATACATAAGAGAACTTGAACGGTCCAATATTGTCCAGAGTGGCGATGCAAATCGTAAATCTTAACTCGTCAATTCATACAGCATATGAAGGACCTTAAAAACACTGCCTAGCGCGAATTTTACACCACGTAGCTGTCGATTCTATCTTTACCTCGGTTTGAATAATTAATCATTCTAATCAAGTCAAACTTATCTCGTCCATCGATCTTTATTATACTTTCTTACAATCGAGCATTTGATCTGGAATCCCCGTGGTAAATGTCTGCCACAGAAAATACTGACCGAAAACTGATGTCATTATCAGTTTTTTGAACATTACCCTTGATAGCACTAACATACGATGTATATATAAGCGTGTAATGGAAAAATGAAGGCACAGTGCAAGGCCGTCGAATTTTGTACTGCAAATACTCTCTAGGGTAATACACTTTATAAAGTTGAAGAAATGCAAGATTTCGCGGTTCAAATACTCTTATTGTTCTCTTCGCGTTGCTGCATAATTCATTTTCTTCTGCTCGATACGAAAAAAGTGTTATTTCCATTCCTGTACAAAACGTCTTTATGGATCCTATTATTTCGAAAGGCCTTCGCGGAAGCACTACACATTTTACAAGTCTACAGAAACCGCATGTAAATCTTTTCATGACATTTCAAAGAGAGTCTGGTATTAGATGTGGGTCCGTGGCGAGGTGACTACATAGTGTTGCGTCTAACACAGACTGTATATCGCTGTGTATGGCATATACGTACATGCGTACGGACTATCGTGAGAATAAATCCGCACCCTACGACAAGATCAGCGAGCAGCACGCGCCGAGTCCATTTTTGTCGAGATAATTGACGTGCAGGCGCACAGTGTTAGATCACAATATGCAATATTTGCTTGATCTTGTCAGCAACAACAAACTGAAGTGGCATGCCCAAAAGACCCTTTTGCCGACCCCAACAGGACACATCCATCAAATACTATGTCTTTCTATAAGCCGTGATCGAATAAATTGATATAATTCTTAATTACAGCAAACGAGCGACGAGGCGATGCCCGTCTGGCCATTATTGCGGGCCGCATTACTCGCCATACAAACGGCAGTTTGCCTCAAAAGGCAGGAAAGAATTAAGAAAATTAGAAACCGATCGAATAACTAGCCTCGCGCGCCTAATTGGAGCTGCTGGTGCAAATGTGAAACCCGACTTTGGTTCTATTAGATCGCTTATGTACAAACGGAAATTAACTTGGGTGACAAGTAAAACCGCGCTATATTCGTGACGTACCGGCATTGCCGTTTGTTATAAAGTTAGTTAACTCGGGCTGTGCGTGTTCTGTGTGCGGCATCACTGGGGAAGGTCTTGGAGGGATATATTCAATGTTGTGGATAAACACTTAAATAATCATCGGCTTTCAAGGACGTATCCATTGCCAAACATGCATAGAATGCAAAGGACACTAATGTGTTAACGTGTGTAACATACAACAATCGTTAATGAGCTCACAAACATTGCAGTAGATTTTGCCCCGTGCGCGAAATATGAATGAGGGGGTCCATCTTTTTGTCTCGTCAATGATAACATTTTCTATAGTAACCGGACTCTTTTGCGGTCATTAGCAACTTCAAATTGACAATATTTGCGAACATTTAGCTCTGGTAAACTCAAAACCCCTCTTCAGTTGAGTTATAATGTGTATAGTTGTTAGTCTGGGTTAATGCTTTCATTAACAAAAGCAAATTGCCCATTTAAACTCTGACGGGGACCAGAGAGATTGTACGTGGCCACCGTTCCATTCATTAAAGTTGTTAGTATTAAGTTTCATTTTTAACACGCTTTCCACTGTTTATGTTGCGTCGGTAAAGTACAATTTTATGTTTAATTCCAAAAACACTATATTGAAATATCTGGTGTTAAACTAGTTTACACAAGCTATGGTGATGACCAATGCAATCGTTGGCAACTGAATTTTTGTCCAAACAAGAAGTTTTGCCACATACCGTACATTTTGTTGCCGAGGTAATACTTCATATCACATACGTACCACAGTTTACTTGCACCGGAGCATAGTTGTGACCTCGATGAGAAAATTTGACCCAGTCCATTTCAACTCGATGGGGTCAAAGCTAAATTTCAGATTTCTACAAAAATCGTAAGTTGGAAAACGTTGCCTTCTCAACAGGTTGCAGAATTAGTCTTCATAAAGTACATTCAAATATCCACAAATGTAGCCAAGCTATGAATCGCAAATTTTTGAATTCTGCGACTATCCCCGGCCTTGGTTTTCTCTGTCACTATGACGTTCAATATTCTTCATCTTCTTTGAGCAGAGACCTTGTGGAGTACAAGCTATCCTAAAGCCTGTATTGAAGAATATGGAATACTGAAAAAATAAGAAAAATATCAATAAATTAGGATCATAAATGGGGACTAAGTTTGGTCATAGAAGAGCATATCAGCTGTACCTTTTTGCCATTTTCCCAGTATTTTGATGCCGTGTATCTGCTTCAATTTGTTGTCAAAATTGCCAGGGGTTTGCATGTCTTGCTGCCTGCTGGTGTATTTTGGTTGACAAAAGGATTCTTGTCTGGAATTCAATACTGTAACAGTTTTCAACAATAACAATGCTGACTGTGCACATATATGTTAAGGCCATGTATATGAATTTACATCATCATGTTTCAGGGATCAAAACAAGAAATTTCATTAGGTACGCAGAATAAAAATAAAAATTAAAGGCCAAAACTTCAGGCTAGTGTAGCCTTCGGTAACTACAGGGGGGATGGGCCAGAGGAAATGGGGAGGTTCACTTTTTAGAAAACTGTCCAAAAGGGAGGGTCACTTTTTATAAATCTATCTTGGGGGAGGGTCACTTATAAAAGAAGACGATTATACGGCAAAACCTTTGAATGTCCATTTGATATTTTCTGAATAGAAAATTAAAGACAAAACACATTGATTCTTTTTATCGACAAGCTTCACAAACAAAGAAGATGCAGTGATATCTTACATTAAACACCTTGAAGAGTTAAAACTGATGAAAGACACGAGACAAAAACATATAGCAAAGTGTATATCACTTATCAAATGTCTATAAATGCACAGATATTGTCAGTTTTATGTTATGAAAAATTGATCATATCTCTCTCAAAGGCCACCGTGTATAGTGAATCAACATTTCGGTGAAATTCCAAAATCCAATTTCTTGCACACACATCCATTTGTAACCACCTTAGTCTAATTAAATACATGAATATCAATAATCAAACATACATAAATACACAGATTTACCTAGTTTTGTATTGGAAAAAAGTTATTCATAGTTTCTTCATAGACTACCATGTATAGTGAATCAACATTTCGGTTATATTCCAAAATCCAATGTCTTGCACACATAACCTGATCAAGTACACTAATATGAATAATCGAGAGTACATAAATACAAAATTTACCTATTTCTGTATTGGAAAAAAATTATTCATCGTTTCCTCATAGACTACTATGTATAGTAAATCTACATTTTCATTGAAATACAAAAATCTTGTACACACATGCATGTTTTAGTTCCCACTTCAAGCAAAGTACATTCACATATACTATCAAACATATATAAATGTACAGATATAGCTTGTTTTACAAGAGCAAATTGTCAATAGTTTGCCTGCTAGACTCTTATTTATTATGATATGATATTTTTGGTGAAGCACTATATCAACCACATCTTGCCTCCTTATAGTTGCTCACAATATGGTGACCCTCCAACAAATGCATGACCCTTCAAAAATGCTTGAGTGATAAATTGCAACCCTCTATCCCAAAACGCCAGCTCTCCTCCTGTAATATTTTTTCGTAACTTACAGTTAAACTAAGTGTTATGTAAATTAGGTCATACTGTTTCAATTATTCCTTGGGAGAATACTGCAGTGATTGGGGGATGGTCAAGTTTTAGAATGCCGGACAAGGGGAGGGTAACATTTTTGACACAAGGATAGGGGAGGGTCACATTTTTCAGTACAGGTGCGCACGGAATTCCCCCAGGCCATCCCCTGTAGTTACTAAAGGCTCCCCATGGAAGCTGAAGTGGCTATTGTTGTTGCATTATATCACATGTCTTTTTACTAAATGTTTTGAGTAACGGGGGAGGGACACTTATTTTCATGTACGGATAAGGGGGTCACTATTTTTTTATGCAAGAACTTTTGGAGGGTCACTATTTTTGATGAAGCGGTGTTTCGAAAAGCACCGGCCCACCTCCTCCTCCCTGTAATTTCTGCCCAGTCCTTTGCATACGATAAAAATTATACACGATCAGCACATTTCTGAAACTTGAAACTATCCCATAGTAGCTCGCATTATGAAACAGAGTGGTTCGTTGGCATTAAAAGCTCTTTAAACCGAATTTGAGATGAACTCATGTTCATACCCTAAGCTTCGAATCGTCATCCATCAGCCGGGGAGATGGACATATAAGTCTACGTTATCACATTTCATACACGCGGTCCCAATACGCCGTATCCGGCGTGTTACTAGTTTTTCGGAAATAAAATATGAGATTGAAGCCAACACTGATATTGTTTTGAATTGTCTGCAGAATGAAATCACACATTAATGACAAACAAGAAAACAGAACAGTTACTCATGATTGAAAATAGATTGTGAGCAAACAGACAAAAAAGAAACACACCGTATGCCAAACAGCATATTAACAACGTGGTGAACAACGAAAAAATAACAAATAAAGAGCCAGTGAGAGAAATATGTAAATTAATTGATCAATTAGATGAAGAGAGAAGAAGCACATGAACCAATATATATGAATATTTCGGATGAATATCATGATTTGAAGGCAAGACAAGATCAGAAAAGATCCCATGCAGCATTTCTGACGTCATAGTCAGTCAGTCAGTTGACATCCGTATCACGGTATATTACCGTTATCAGAATTGTGCAGCGACGACTGAACTATCGCAAAACTTCAAGATGACAGAGGCCGTGGAGAATTTTCACGATGTGAAATTTTAGTGATAACTGAATGCATCTCACGAGCAGCGAAGACACAATCCCCCTGATGGAGTTTGAAATTGCCTTTTGGTGTATCTCAGACTATAATTGCGAAAGCCTGAGAAACTGAACGTTCCCGTGATTCACTGCGCAGTGATAGTTTTTTTAGACTGCGTTTTTTGGCCTACATTACGGACCACCGGCCCATGTCAAATCAAGACACGTCTATCCGAGAAGGAACTGTACGGTGTATTTCCGATGTCAACAGTGACCGCAATAGTAGCCGAGTCAGGCTCGAACGTCCTGTGCAAATATCAGTGTTTGAAAAATATCGACGGCACTCAAACCGATGTGATGAACACACGCCTATGGAATATCAGACCATCGGTGTAAATGCTTAGACTGATATTGAAATTTCCCTCGAGTGCCGTAATGAACTCATCCGTCTCCTCCTACAAAGATGCGGCTAATTAAAGCTCTTCAGTCATCAATATTCATTCCTCATAATATATACATTTGGTCATTATCTTTACTGCAATGACGTCCCTTCCAATAGAATCTTAAGTAAAGAGTCAATATCGCAGAAAATTTGTGAAGGAGTGAGTATGCGCTTAAAGTGCGTGAGTTAATGAAATTTACTGCGTTACGATCGATTTTGTTGCATAATCTGGCCTACGTTTATTTGATAACTGCAGTAGATTTTCTTGATGAGGAAAATTTATGTCTTTTCATGTTTTTGTCTAAACTTCGAGTCTGCGCATAATTTCGCAGATATTACGCCAATTTCTACCACTGTTTTACGCTCTATGTCTCGGCACTACGCAGCTTCATGATGTAGTTTTATAATACAGTGTATGTTTACACCTTATGAATTTCACGTAATCTCAACTAGGAATCGTTTGCGCATGCTCAGATGACGCGATTACGTCATTAAACAGGAGTAGATTTACAGCACGGATACATGCACGCAAAATGCAATTAAAAGACATGAAAAATATAATGTTCTCTAAAGTTCATATGTTTCCTTGTCCTATTATTCATAAGTTATGCTTGCCTTTCGCCCACGTAAACAAATCTACAGTTGGACAGTTCATCATATAAAGATGACGCACGGGAAATGTGAGACTTTTCTCTGAGGGGTGGGTTCAAATTTCATTTTGTTTTCGCGTCACGGTGCGTCAACAGAGGCGGAAAGTGAAAGGGTTTCTTACACTGTTAGCATAAAACAGCGAAGGCGCAATCGACACAAACTCGTACTAGAAACCCACAGAATCCTGAACTATAATCATTGTGACTGCAATGACGAGCGTCTTACGCACAGTGACGTATAGAACAGATGTCCATGCTCGGGATCCAACATGAGCGTCCAATTTCTTTGCGAACTTGAGTACGTAACAAAAATGAACGTTTCCGCTTATTTAAATGCTGACACGTATTTGCACGTATAAATTTACACAACATCACCTTTTTTCTCCCAAGCCTTTGCTCTGTCATAGCCCCCCCCCCTCGTTTGTAGATCAGCCGAGTTCGCTCACTCAATATGCATATTATCGTATATGTTCTTAAAACACCTGTGTTCCACGGCACAAGTTAACGTACGTTAGCACCTAAAGTCTTTAAATGTGTCAGGAGCAGTCTGCTCAATGTCAGCACAGAGTTATGTAGCCTTTAATTTTAATTTGTGGATTACACATACTGTGCCCCTGCAGTAATATGTTTGATTCCCTGAATAATCGGTTTGTCATGGTGTCAGACTGGCATTCCAAAAGAATGGCGCTAGTTCATATGATCGACGACTTTGTCGTGATCGATCGCCTTTGCATTTATTCGAAAACAGAGTGAAATTTACAACACCGACAATAATTTCACAACCTTAGGGGTTAGGATTCGAACTGCCATTTTCCTACTTCGGGGACGGTAAAAAGCTGCATTTTCGGTTATTAGAATACCGCTCCCCCTCCCTATAATTCAGGCAAATTATCATAACGACTCTGAAAAGAATAGTCATTTTATGTACAAGTGGTTCCTTATGTCAACATGAAAATTTCAAAAGCTATTCCCTAGAGTGTGGTTATTTCATCAGAAAAAGTAGAGACATCTTGTTGGAGACCAACAAATCAACCGACTGAGGACATGATAGTCACCCTACATTAGAGCTGCCTATATTTTGTCCAAAGGTCGCCTACCTTTACCTGCGTCTGAAAATCACATTTACAAATCCTGGCTCTAACATTATTTCTTGTAGTGTGACACTCACTACCTAAATGATGTTAATTCGTTGTTGTCCGTTTACCAAGTTTATCTATTTTTCTGTGTGGGATAAACTATGGAACAGCCCGTGTGTTGAAGCTTGTCATTTTTTTTTCTGATATCATTTCTTCGACGATCAGGGAATTAACTTAGGCCTAAGTACAAGTGTTGAGAATAAAATATTTTGTGGAGAATATCTTAAGGTAGAATGCGCCTCGAAAGTGAAAGACGTAAACTTTTGTTCAAACTTTCCTGAGTGAAAGTTTAAACTATTCCTTACTAAATCGGCAATAAATATTAGGGGTCACCGTGCAAAGTTTGGAACTAGCGAATCAAATTACCCAACAATTTGCGATGTTTGAAATTCAAAATGGCTGCCATCCCTGTGTTAACTCTACGGGGAGAAGTAAATTTTGGATTTTCAAAAAACTAAGACGGTCAAAGTTTTTCTTTCTCCAAGAGCTTTAAAATGAGCCGCTACAAGTGGTAGATCAGAATAGAATAGAAGAAATTTGAGAGTCCGACTATCTGCCACTGAGGTGTGTTTCAGTACATTATTGTTGGCGCGCTATACAGATGAATCACCAGTGCTATGTATTAAAATCCAACGAGATCTTCGGTCACGCTATGTGGAAACCTCACTACATATCCACCCTTGGCGGTAGATTTTTCTTAGTACAGGTTGCGAGGTGTTCATTTATGCAGATTGCATTGATGAGCGTTGCCTAGGTATTGAAGCCTATATGCTAATCATTCTTCATCAATGTGAAACATGACATGTAACTCACATGCTGCACTGTACAGTACATTGCCAAGACACTTGTCTCTTTCAACGTGCACAGAGAAAACAATAATTTCCGACGTATTTCAGGAAGGATATTACTTTGTTTTGACTGACGTCGTCATAATCATGTCTCCGTAAATCTGATCAGAATTCTCGTATGACATCAACCGTTAGCACCTGCACAGTGTCAACACCAGGGTCCTTTGTAAATGTCGATCTTTTCACGATTTATTTAATTAACCGAGCAGAGTTTCAGAACAGCGTATGGGTGATATTGAGCTGAGAGGCAGAATAATCCAATTATTGGAGCCGCTGTGTGATGTTGATTTCGCAATCTCATCCAATGACGCGATTGGAAAATCGATACCTGACAGCGCAATGAAAACGATCAGTATTTTCGCGAGCAAACTTAATGTACCTTATTTCTCATATTTTGCCCATCCTCTTGGTTATCAATCCAACCAACGAGACAGGCCGAGGGACGGGGAGACAGGCAAACACACAGAGACGCAAAGACAGACAGGCAGACAGACAGATAGACAGACATAGCTGTAAATATTGAAACACGTTAAGCACGTGTTTCAGTTTAGGTATAGACGTGCACGCGATCGGAAAGTACAAGCCGTGCACTCTCATTCACAGTGCGTGTACACTCCACCGCCTATCATTCTCGAGTGAGCTCTTATATTAAGTATAATATCGGGTTGGATAGGCGGTGGCAGACAAACTAACAGACACTCATCAATAATCTGCAAAGGAATACCCTTGGATATACATGTGTGCGTGTATAATATAAACTCGTACGCACACACACACACACATTCACACCCAGATAATCCTAAACAAAAGCATGTGCACGAAAGATATGAAGTGAGTTCTTGAAATGTGTTACTTGAACGTCAGCCTCAAAGTCTTCGTCACGGTCATTGCGATGGACGTTACAGGGGACTATTTGGCTTGCTGACATTGCCAGACATGTATGTTAAGCGATGCCCGTTATATTCAGATGAATTAAGAGATGCCAGTGGGTAAGCGATGCCCGCTATATTCAGATGAATTAAGTGATGCCAGTGAGTAGAAGGCTACCAGCTCAATAAATCCAGCATACAAATGAATGTATTTTTACCCTATTACATCAACATATGGATATACACTTATCAATTACATCGGGTATACGGGGTGAACATTTAGTACATCACGGGATTATCGCCTACTATTCATAAAGCAAAACCACTACAAATATTCGCAGCGTCCCTGCATCGTAGCGGCGGCGTGATTCTCCGTGATTTTGTGACGTAAACTCGATCCTTGATGTAGAGCATGCATACCGTGTTTACGTCTTCGGATCGAGGTAATGCACTGTGGTATCTGTTGCCTTCGGGGCAAATTACAGGAACGCTCGGGCTAAAACGATAAAGAGATACGAACGCAACGTTTATTTTTCCAGAAGCATCCTAAGAACATTTGCGTTTATTTTTCCACAATTATCCTGAGAACCTCCGTGCCAGCCATACCTACGAAATACATGACTGTGAATATGCAGACACTGACGAGCACTTGTACACTCATAAACACAATCATGTTTAGATTAAAGACGACTGTGATGTAACAGCTGTCCGAGAATGAAAGTTGGAATGTTTGACGCACCGTATCGAGGTTCTCTGTGCAGTGACATTTAGTGCCCACTATGTCATGATATTCGTTTCTGGCATGAAAGCACGTCAATTTTTTTTTCAGTTCCTCAGATACGACTTCGCTTTAATTTAAAATTTCCTGTCATCCTATACATTGAATATTATCGATCGAAGGGCTTTCTCTCTTGACAAATGACACGACAGACACCCTTGCCCAATACATGCATACATAATCGAAGGCAAAAGAGAGTGATGACTGTGACATTTCATCAGCAGGAACTTATTGAGTGCGCCGACTTTGCAGTACAATGGCAGAAAAATCCATCTGTGAGCGACCCCTCTGTACATCGTCATTTTCATCATTTTCCCTAAAAAAGCTAGCAATACAAAAAGCGTCATCTTTTCCCCATTGCATTAGTGTGTCAGCATTATCGATGTTGTACGCTGACCTTTGGCAAATGGAAGGCAGATGAACACGCATATAGAAGACGTATTACGATTTATCGTACCTGTCGATGACACGCCAAGCTCTAGTCTTTCTGTTATTGCTACTAAACATGTTTTAGAACAAGGTCAATTTCCATATGAAATAGGTTGCCTTCATCGAATCATCGAATCTTATTAAGGGCTTACCCCGGTTATTGCCTAAATTTGAATTCAGTTCTGTCGTTGAAGAATTGTGCTATGTTCTTTTTGGAATATATATATATATATATATATATATATATATATATATATATATATATATATATATATATATATATATATATACAGTACCCGATGCCAAAAGTAGAGCGTTTTTAACAATAATATAATTTCTTACAATACAAAGTAATAATATATGTTATTTAAGTTTAACACATCTTATAATCTTCAGTTACATCACTTTTCCTCTTGTGTATATATGTATATATGTACAGAATAGAAAAAATGATGTGTATATATTGTTTACATTTATATATATACATGTATATACATATATTTACATATATATATATGTATATATATATATATATATATATATATATATATATATATATATATATGAGTGTATGCCTGTGTCTGTGTCTGTGTCTGTGCCTGTGTCTGTGTCTGTGTTTCTGTGTCTATGTGTGTTATAAGATATAAGTATATAATGTATACCAATACTAAACGTGTATAAGTGCAAAATATAAAAGCACACACACGCGCGCACACATATATATGTGTCTGTCTGTCTGTCTGTCTGACGATATGTCTGTCTGTCATGAATGCATAAGAAGAATGCCCAACTAATTCTTTATCAAAAAGCTCGATTTCACAACCATGAACTTACAAGAACATGCAAATATTCAGACAAGAAAACAATCACAAGAGAAAGCATACAACGCTGGACAATGCATTGCACTTCAATCTATGACAGATGTATGAAATTTCAGCGTAGATGTCAAACCAGTCAAACATATGTGAGTCACCTGTGCCCGTTCATAGTAATTGTTTTGTACTCTCGGTAAAATTTCCTTTTTTATAAGATTCTTCTCCGGACTAGTCCTCGGGCATTAAGGTCCATTGGAAGCTCTCACATACAGCTTTTATTGTTGTGGTATTTTTATGATGGTCGCGCTCGTCACGTACGAAACTAGTGGATCATACAAACATTAACAGATCGTCAATAAAATACCCGGGCTGTCTTGTACCGAAATTGTTGCCTGCTTGCGCCGCATTTGGGAATTGCACACTCGTATTTTTGTAAAATCTTGGTCAAAATTCTAAAATTGTGTATTTGTTTTATCTCCTTGTTTGCTTGCACGGCTAAATTTAAAACAGCATGCATGCAAAAATACACCACTCTGTTGCGCTGAGTGATCGTATGGAAGCTCGCGAATTGCAGACCACATCCATATATCATGCATAGGAATCTAGCATGGTTGGTTAGCCTAAATAATAACCACTTACTGATAATTTGCATACAGATTGGCTGGCGACATCCACGTCGTTCTTTCGAAAGCATATGTAAAGAAGTATAAATCCAAAATTAAACATCACTAAGTGTTGTGTCAGATACCTATCTCTGTACAGCAGATTTACAAACATATGGAAGAAGGGTCACGTTGCAGACAAATGTAATTCGAAGCATATTTAATTAACCTCCATGTACACTTATTTGGATACTTAAACAAATATCACCCTATACTGTTTGATAAATAGTTGAGACCTTTCTTTTTTATTTCAACTCAACTGAAACGGTTTTTTACTCGAGCAAGAGAGAGCGTATGCGCTATTGTAGTATTGTCATCGATCGACGAAAAGCATGACTCTATTATCCGGTCGCAAATGGGGGCAATATCGATTTTTCTGCGATAAAACCGGCTTCTTAAAGCGTCCCGTCAACTAACATGGAAAACACGGATGCTGATTTCTACGGGCAAAATGACACAGGCTAGCTACGTAACAACTCAATTCACTGTGCCTAAAGATCAATATGAAGAAATGATAGAAATTTCGACTGAAAAATTCATCGAAAACAAATTGTCAGACCACTTTCGAAAACACTACATATATTTACTCTGTGTACACATACAGCGTTCTCTAACGTATAAGACAACCAATTCGATCATTTCCCTTTAAATTGAATGTAAAATTGAAAGGACATTGGTACACAGTACTGGTCTATAAATTACAATTGGCAGGATAAATTTGAAGTAACTTCTTGGTTTTAGTAAAGTAGGTAAGTACGATTGCACTCAGGCATACGTGATTTATGTATGTATGTATGTATGTATGTATGTATGTATGTATGTATGTATGTATGTATGTATGTATGTATGTATGTATGTATGTATGTATGTATGTATGTATGTATGTATGTATGTATGTATGTATGTATGTATGCAAGCATGCATGTATGTATTCATGCATGCATGCATGCATGCAATCGTGCATGCGTGCGTGCGTGCGTGCGTGCGTGCATGCATGCATGCATAAATGTTTGTATGTATGTATGTATGCATGTATGTATGTATGTATGTATGTATGTATGTATGTATGTATGTATGTATGTATGTATGTATGTATGTATGTATGTATGTATGTATGTATGTATGTATGTATGTATGTATGTATGTATGTATGTATGTATGTAGGTAGGTAGGTAGGTAGGTAGGTAGGTAGGTAGGTAGGTAGGTAGGTAGGTATGTGTCCATGTATGCATGCATGCATTTATTATGTACATACATTGAGGTATTACGATGTTGGTATATCTTTGTACTACTTAGCACAAATGTATCAGGTAAATTTCAAAAAATGTCTGGCATTTACAAAAGTTAATGCTATCCAAGAAATTGAAAAATCTGTCAACAATGGACGTTTGCTGGCGACTAGGCGACTGTCTCATACTCAAAGACCTAAACAGTTCTCGATGGAGCAGAGGGCAAATCTAAAGTCAACAAGTCGAGTTGTCCATTAGGCAGTGGAGGCTTCGCCAGCATTTTGCTTCGGCATTGGCGTCTGCAAAGGACCCTGAAAGCCAATTCCTTTCGTCAACCGCCCCGGGCAGTCTCTGTGATATCTTAAGACAGTATCTTGTCATAAACCGAACAAGGCTTGTAAGCATCGCATGCTGTCAGGGGGGGCAACAACCTCTATAGATGCTGATACTCACTCAAAGGCGCATTTCCAAAGGACATGACTGCATGCATAATATTGTCCGTGGAGACTTTTCAGGCAGAATCCCAGTAACATGTGTATCCCTTCTTGTTCTGATTTTTTCCATAGTATTTCTGAACTGTTGACTAATCAAGCATTACGTGGCACATTTATCCTTGACATTGAAACGCAAACACCAATTTGTCACTGACTTGTAAAAATGACTCGATATGTTAAATGTCGACTGCAGTCACACAAAACAATAAGTTGAAAAAATTTCTACATTATATTGAAGTGATTGAGGACGTCCGTTTCTGTACTGTAACTATATATAGCATGGTTTGTTTGGAAAGTCATTGTGTCATTAAACGGAATCGCTATGGGCCATTGCTACCAAACAATATACAGATTTTGTAAAATAGCGGGGATTACCTCCCTTCTAGTATCTATTTCTACAGAGGCATAGACCGACCTCCAGCACGTTAGCCACCGCGACACGAAAGTCTTTGTCGTTGTACACATAGAGGAACGGATTGACGATGGAGTTGGAGTACTGCAGCCAGGCGGCGATGCTGTACAGTGTTGGTGATAGACACACGTCTACGCAGAACGAATCTATTATCATGGCCACGGCCCAAGGTGTGTAGGACAGCAGGAAGAATCCGACCAGGGTGCCCAGCACTTTCGCCGCTCTTCGATCACGTCGCTGCTTTTTAGCGCTCTTCTCTCTGGTCATCTTGGAACATCCGTTTTTCACTTTCGGTTTGTTGGCGTTGCTTTGACGTCGGCGCTCGAACTCTACCACGTCCGATTCCGAATTGTCCCCGCTGTCGTCTGTCGGGTGTTCCTCACCATTTTTGCCGGCCACGGCATCACACGCTGTTTGCTCTTTCGCTTTATCGGCCGCATTGTTACCGGTCTTGACTGGGCAATCGGCGCTGTCAGGGTTCGGCCTCGACTCCGGCTGGCCTGAGCATACGCCTTGTTCGTGCGAGCTAGCCTTCACCAGCGATTCGCTTTCCCCGTCCATATCAGATTGTACGCCCTGACTTCTCTGCTCCGGGGTTCGGTGCTTCGCCTTGCTGGAATCATCAAGTGGTTGCAGCTCTTCCAAACCGCCATCGGGCATCCCTCTGTCTTCAGACACGGCGTCATTCATAAAGGCAACATTCCCATGCGTCTGGCACACGTGCGGCTTGTTCACTGTCAAAGGCTGCAAAGTGACCGAGTGATCTCCCGATGGAAGAGGTGTGGTCCCCTCGGTAACGTCGTTTTTCTCGCTCTCGCGCGTGGGCTTTCCTTTCACACTGAGCCGCGTCGCTGCAGTTTCCGGCTGGCTATACCTGGCGGCGATTGTCGTCAGTGGCAAACTGGCAGACGCTATCGTCGGCGGCTGGACGGCTGGGGAGGTGTATCTGGCGGCAAGGTAAATGCGTATGTAGAGGAAAGATATCATGAACAATGGTATGAAGATAGTAACGATCAGGCTGACTATGACAAAAGCCATGTTGTCCATCCACTCCTCGAAGCATTCCGCCTCATAGTCTATTATAGAGACCCCGGAGATCGGCTCCCACAAAACCATCCCGGGTACCGAAGTGATGAAGCCCAGAAGCCAGGCCACTACGTTCATACCCCTAACCAGACGCAGGGAGCGCTTGTTGCGGTAGTACACTGCGTGGAGAATACACATATAACGGTCAAGACATATTGCGCACATGACGTATACGGACGCGTTGTACACAAAGTAGTCTATGGAAATCCACGTAACACAGCAAATTTTGCCCAATTTCCACCCGTCCATGCCGAGAAGACTGTCATAGGCCGCCAATGGGAGGACGAAAATTCCGGCAGCTAGGTCTGAGATGGCGAGGCTGGCGTAGAAATGGTTCGTCGGTCGTCGCTGTAGGTTCTGGTGCGTGTAAAAAGCGATCAGTATGAGCGCGTTCGCTACGATGGTGACGATAATGATTATTGCAAGAATCACGCCAGCCACTGTCGTGACGAGTGGGTCGAGCCCGAGCTGTTCGTCGTCGCCTTCGCCGACCCCGGTCTCGTTCACCGCCCTCGCCGTCACATTGTCCGTAAAGTTAAAAAACAGCGTCAGACTTCGGGCGAAGGTGTACGGCTCCGTCGTCATGTTACCGGCGGGACTTTGCAGCGCGGCTGTACTCGCGGAGTCGATTTCGTAGCCTTCGAACGGCGGTCTCGTAGAGCCATATCCACCGCTGTACTCACTCAAATTCGATTGCGTGAGATTATTCGGTTGCAACAGCAACGGATCGCTCGCGTTCATCTCCATCGGGAGAGCGCTAAGAACGCTACTACTCGTATGCAGCCGGTTTATAGCCGAGCACCGAGTGCCATACGCCCTCCTTCGACATCGTAGCTCATACACACACAGCTACGGGACCTTATTCCGCATTTGAATCTCGTTACAAATAAGTATCAACAAAAAAATTCAATCAATCAAGCTATGCAATTGATATAGCCACGCCGCCTCTTTCTCCTTTAGATCGCTCGCACGTCGTTCCGTATTCCTTAGCAACGTTTGCGGTCTTTGGCAACGGGTGAAATTTTCTCTTGCAATGGATTCTGCCGATCATAATTACTTACCGATGGCGACAACTCCACGGTAGTATGTTTAGCTATTAATATAATTCCCTGGGCTCGGCGATGCTGTCTCGAACACCTCTGACAGTCAGCGTGATTGAAGGTATCACTGCAAAGCTCGGCTTGGAACAATTTCACGCTGGTTCCGACGAAAATGCACGACGAAAAGCGGCAACAGACAGTGCGCCATTATCAGAACAGCAAGACGAGTAAAGGCAGTTTATAGAATGCCTCTCCACCTGACCGAAAACCTGCAGATGTTGAGTTCACATACTTCCTCGGTTTTCGGAAGAAATACGCATACGCCGAGAAATCAAGTAAACTGTAGCATCAACCATACCGGGGAGGTAAAACAAAACCGGTCGTGTGGGCACAATTCAGCGGACAGCTCGTATTAAGTTCAGGCGGTAGGGCTATTTAGATCTGAACAGACCGTATATGACGACCCTCCAAACCGACCAATCACAAGCAGTAAATTGCCATTACCAGAAATCGTGCAAAACTTGCTGATAAAACTGTACGGACGACTGACTCTCTCTCTCTCTCTCTCTCTCTCTCTCTCTCTCTCTCTCTCTCTCTTTCTCTCTCTCTCTCTCTCTCTCCTCTCTCTCTCTCTCTCTCTCTCTCTCTCTCTCTCTCTCTCCACATTGAATGAATATTCGAGCCCTAATCGTATCCGATACTCCTCATAATTTAAAGAGACAAAGTCGCTCTTTTTGACTTTTTTTGTGATATCAAGAAAACTTCGAATACTCGCATAAAGTCATACAGGGTACAAAATGACGACGGTATGTACCCGTAAAAAGTGTCAAAAATCATTATAATGCTGAATACAAACGGGTGATGTTGTTTATGACATCAAGACAATCGCATTTTTTTTCCTTTTCCGACTCACTTTCCTGTGACAAACATTCGATAGTGTAATGAAAAGCAGATGCTATCCTTATTTACATGAAAGACACTGCAAATTAAGATTTCATCACAAAAGCTTGCATGAGATCAAAACTTTTGTAACGGTGTATATTGAGTCATACTCGGTGACAGTTATGCACGGAACTTGATGATTTCATACAGAACGAATTATGTCTCACTCAGAGTTTAACCTTGTCTTGCTGCAAGTAGAGTTGACGTTGAGCTTGTGCACAGTTGACCAGTATTTCAGCATGTTTCAAGGAGTCAAACGACACAAACTATACTGTTTCTATCAGATAAAATTAATGAAATGGGTAAAAAAAGCGACTTTGTCTCTTTCTCGACGGTTGTATTTTAGTACTCTCGCCGTATATATTATTTACAACGAGTTGTCAATTAAGACATATACCCAACGCCGTAGTACTCAAATGAGACAAAACGTTGAAGTCCACTGACTGCAGCTACACTGCGCTCGCTAGACTAAAAGCTGACAAACTAGCGCCACCGTGTTCCGAACATACCGTGTGCTTCTCATTTGATGAACACCCCTAGGCTAACAGCGTAAAAGTTGGCCTTCTTGCTCATTCTATTGAAATATATTGTATGCCGTTAGACTTTGTTTTGATCAATAAATCACCACACGGCCTGAATCGACGGTATTACAAAAACACCGTTCAAGGGATGGGAACCCATTAATACGATGTATTATATCAACTAAGGATAAGTACGTTTTCTTGTAAAGATAAAAGTCTACGGGAACATGTTTTGTGCACATATTGTTTCAAGGCGTGCGATGTTAGAAAGACTACAAGAAGCACGTTTGGCTTTAACAGACTATTTATATAATGCATGAAATGATATAGTCACATAGAGCATGAGAATGTATATAATCCTTTTATGTCTCGTGCTTATTGAGTAAGCCGTACTGTTTGCACATACACTCAATAGGGAGCAGTGTATCAAGAACATCTCTATAATTAATCATCGCTTCAATGCTAACCAGTATACCGTTTCACACAACACAAGAAATTTTACCATGTTTGGAAACCGATGCAAATTCATTGACTCGCTAAACACTACACTTGAGAAAATATAAATATTGTTGATGACGTTGACAGCTCGAGTTCACCAGAATTACAATCAATCGACGCGCGGAAAAGTGGCAGCAAATACACACAATCGTCACAAGTTGACCCGCTGGGTTGACTAGGTCGGTGTTTTGAGGTAGATTCTGGTAATAACGAGGTCTGGAAAACTGGAGTATTTGAGTACACTGAGAAGCACACAGAGATAAATACTTCATCTAATCTTGCATCAGAACCTGTATTACATTGTACAAAATAAAGTAAAAAACAATACAGTTGACACCATGAGTAAAATGATTATTATAGATAAGTGAGCATTCCTCATGATGTTGTTGGGTTATTCACCGCGATATACAAACGACACAGTGTTCAAAATTTGATCATCCCTTGACATGTAAAAACCAGTGTCTCTGTAAACGCCTTTGGAATTTTGCTATATATTGTACAAGAGAAAAAAAAACGAGGATATCAGATTACAAGGTTGCCCACTACCCACTACAATGGTTTACCTTGTATCAATCTCCGTGATATTTCTATTCTTTCACATCGGTATTTTGTGGATCCTTTCTTGCCGATATCTCGGAAACGGGAAGGGGAAGAATTGCCCCACGGCCATGTATTCCTGCTATCTGTTAAAAATTCCCAGTATTGCGTGTCTAATGTTGATAAACATTTCAAAGGGGAATATCAGAAATGAAATTCCGTACGGTGAAATATGTTTTTACTTCTATTACTTATGCTTGGGCTTATCGAAAGACTACTCAGCTAATGCCCGTTATGCCTCGTCGGTGAACAGAGATTTTCTATAAAACCCTCGCATATACTGCTCATCTGTTTAGGGGAGTCCCCGCGGCAGAATGACGCTAGAGGACAGATATTCTGACTCTTAAATGTCTACAATATTTCGCTCTTCTGCTGCTTATACAAACTAATTGTAAAATCTGCAGAGTGAACCATTTGTGTGTGTGTGTAAACATTGAAATATTGAAAATTTCATTTTCTCGCCGTTACCGGTCATTTTGAATTTCAAATATCGAGAAATTTTATGCAAATTATTTCTCTAGTCCCGAACTTTACACGACTCTTTCTTATTTATATTCTTGATCTTGAAAGAAAATATTTTGAAGTTTTTTTTCGAGCATGGTATTGAGGAAGTTTGAAAGTGCAGTTTCGAGGCGCATGCTGCCGTAAACATCAAGAGAGTTTTCGCATTTTATTTCTAATGCGATGTCTATCAGCTTCTCTCTCCTTTGTCAGCCTGTGCATACATACATACCATAGAGATCGGTTACTCGTTTTTTTTCGTTTCGCATTCTGCCATTACGTCTCGTTCGGCATAAACGTTTTGTACATACGTAGAAATGAATTTTATCTTTAGAAACAGAGATTTATTCGTTTCTAGTCAAAGTGTGCATAAATGTACACATTCGCGTTTTGTCCACCACCCTAGGGCAATGCAATTACTAGGCCTTGTCCATGGGCGATCTACTAAATAGATACAACCTTGAAGTTCTACATCGCTCTTAGTTTTGTTGGCGACCGACTCGTTCTTCTTTTCGATTAATGGGAAGTTGCCAGCTCCCGTTTTCAGACACTCTAGGACCCAAGTCATCGTTTCATGTCATACTACTACGCGATGGAGTGTTTGAAGCCGACATGCCTGCTGTGAGTGACGGCGTGGCCTGCCCACCTCTTGCTGCCACCACTGCGGTGAGTATAGGGTCTAACAAAACGGAGGAAAGCGGAAGACCTGTAAATTTCTTGAAAATCAGGGCAATCCGGTCCTTCAGATAATCCACGCACGTCTAGCGAACAGCTTCACCGAGTTTCAGAAAGCCAGGTCGTCTCTACGCATGGCTGAAACTGCTCCTCCACGATCGATTCCCGGACTCACAAACGAGTCTTATTCAAGCCATGTTGTAAATTTTCATCCTCAAGGATTTGGTTGCCATGCGAACGCAGAACAAATTTGAGTCAGCCTCGTTGGGCTTTCACACGCATAAAAGCATTTTTGCCCGTTGAGTCCCGTGATATGTTTTCCGCTGATGGATCTATTAAATCTAAACTTTTCAATTGAGACTGAGAACAGACGCTTTGAATCGTAATAGGCAAAGAAACGACACTCAGGCCACCTTGTTTTCAAATAATCATCGTATAAGTGAGACGAAAAAAAAACCTAGACGCTCTTCTTTCGCGCCACTTGAGTGAACATCCCCTAAACCAATAAAACGTTCCTTTTTATCGGTTGACATTTAGACCCGGTTAAGTGAGTGTCAATGGCTGATTGCCGTGTAGAGTAAACCCTACGTCCCACGTCCATCAACTCCTTACCCCGACTACTTCAGACTGATTGCCGTAAGCTACAACGCGGAAGACGAAGGTTCAAAGTTTACGTGCAGTCTGGCTGACAAAGGCGGATTTTTTCAAGCGTGAAGGCAGAGAGACGCTAAAATCAATGCAAGACTTCCGTGTCACGATTTCCACCTTACATATTAGTAAAATACGCCTCGGAAACAGATATTATGACTAATATTTTCACTTGTCTGCCGCTTATATGGATTCATCACGAGGCTGGCCCAGCAGCTTTCACTTCCGTGTGAAGAGTTAATCGAAAATTTAATTTCGCCACAGAGTTAACATGGGGTTAGAAGTCATTTTACCTTTCAAATATCAGTGAAATATGAGTAATTTTTTCTCTAGTGCCAAAAATTTGCGCAGCCAGTTTTGACTCCTGATTTTCATTGTGAAAGAGGATGGCTCAAGGAAAGTTTGATCAAAAGTCTGAACCTTGCGCTTTCGTGGCGCGAATTACTTTGGATTGGATATTGTCTTGCCTGCTTCTCTTCATGTTTATCTTGTTTAATGATCGACCCACTTCAACACACAGCTATATGGTGATTGCAAGTTTTGACTCACCATCAAGTCTCATTTATCTGCGCTGCTATTAATATCCGATCCCTTTTTGCGAGAACGCAAACCAGCCTTCCAGGAACCTCAAAGACAAAGTTAAAGCTCCATAAGCTGTATCTTTTGGCTGTTTTCAGAACTTTTGTTTTGTGGTTTCCCTACACTTTCTGCACTAAATCCCTGAACTGTAATTTAATGCAAAGTATTTAGCATATCAACACAACCTATATGAGTATCATCTAAATTATTATTGTTGAAAATTGTGTTCAAATACCGGGGGACTAGAATTCATTTGTAAAAAATAAACAATGATCACTACACACATACAAGCTGTGTTTACAAACAAGAATACTCGAAATTTCAGCATGACCAACGGATTAGGGTCGGACACGGTAGTTGATATACAGAAGCAGAATACTGAAAAATTTGCCACAAGTTACGGCTTATGTCCCTCTAACTTACTGGTGTGTGGATACAGTCAGCGTGTTAATAAGATCTGGTAAATATTCTAATCACAGAAATATATATGTACATATATACCTGTTGTTATAATATGAGAGTTGAAGCTATTTCTAACGCAGCCTCTTAACCCGCACCCACCCGGACCGTTAATTGCACTAAAGCGTAGACAGTAGAGACTGACTATGATTAAAGTGACCTCAAGCGATTGAATTAGAGGGCGCTTGTCAATAATCTTGTGGCTGTCCTTGACAAAGGATTTTAAACACAATGACTGGCAATGTAAACGACGAAGGAGCTAGTTAAATATATCCCGTAGATTAATCTAAACGATTCCCAGGACGCTTTGTCTGCTTCGTGTTCTCGTGTTTAGCAAATATTAACGTTACAGTAGCCGCAGCTTTTGATAATAATTCATTACACGTTGGCCATTACACAAAAACAGGCTGATGTTTGAGTAGAAAAGGCAACTGCGTTCTAAGAACAGAACAAAATTGATGGAAAATAAATCAAAAGTGGACTTTTAAGTTGGCAGGAACAACGAAAACGACGAAATTCAAATATTTAATTTTTGAACGAATACCATGCTCCATGAAATTTTAATCGCTTCTATTTCATTACCAGTAGAAATCAGGTAACCCCTTTGCGATCGTTCCTTTTTATTTACCCTCGATGATAATATTCCAAATTCCTTCCTTTCTCTAGGGTCATTTCAAAGTACCTTCACACAAAATTAAGACAAGGAATAGATGAATTTTGAGTTGTGTTCTACCCAAACACGTTATCAAGGCAGCATATCCAGATTGTGTGACGTGGATGTCAGTTACTTACACTGATTTGTACAGGGCTTACGTACAAGGATCAGATTGATCGAGAAAACTCCCCATCCCCGACGGCCCGTTGTCGAAGTCTCGTCGATGGCAACGGCATTCCCACCCGGAGTCCTTAACCTCTCCACCCCGACCCATCAATCAATCTGTGTTTCATTTTTCAGCCACTTCATTTGCATCCGCTTGCTTCCAGTAGTAAGTACCTCAACACCTACTTCAAGCCCGACTCAAACTCAATGATATTGGATGTAATTGAAAAAAGGGCAACACGGTCTTGTGGGATTAGACTCCCTTGACAGTTAATAGGAGTGCTTGTCCAGGCGACATACGTTATCCTAATGACTAATTTATCACCATTTATGGCACGTCGGGGGGTTTGAGATATTCACCGACGAAACGAAGTGATTCGAATGTTTTCGGATATTCTCGTGTATTCCACCCTACAGGACAGTGTGTGTGCGTGTTTGTGATTGATAGTGTCAATATTTCATAGATAAAAAGCGGAATTTCAAGCATACATCATTTTACAACTGTAATCCCAATCTGTCAAAACTTGGAACATATTTCACCTGACAGTTCACTGACCCCGACAGCTTTACTGCTGTATGGGGATATCACACGGCCCGAGTCGCCAAGGAAACGGATAAAAGAATTAGAATTGTCCCTAATAGATCACGACCCGCTATAACTCAGTGAGATTAAGTATAGCAACTGATTTGATAATCATTACACGCTTTGTCGTTTTGGTTTGTTTTGTTTTATAACGACTCTGACGCGAAAATTTCGTCTTCAATGTATCACTGCCGGACAATGATAGGGTCAAATCAGTATTTTATCTGTTAGACAGTTTCTTATTTACCCACATTTTAAATTCAGTGTCAAGTAATTCACAGCAAAGCCCAGGGGAATAACATGACAGACGTGCATAGGTGTTACGCCTGAAGTAAGAGTAGAGTGTTAAGTTTCCGCGTCGCTAACTGTTATTCGTAAATAAAACTCTGCCGTTCATACTTTAATCTGGACTGGAAATTCACACAGTACAATTCAACAAATTAGCAATTAAGAAGACCAGATCATCACACACAAAATCGGCTGGTGATAGATATTTCAATGATCTGCTTAAAATTGTGTCGTCGCGTGTAGACACGTTAATAAAAGCCCTGTCGTTTTCAGTAGCGGGGGTCTATATTTATCGCCCTGGACAATGGTCTATGATTTCAACTGAGAACATCTAAAACAATTAACTCCCGTCACGGAATTCTTGCGCACGCATATATCAAGAAAGGTAGACTGATTATGGTAGCAAAACAAAAGGAAAATATGACCCGGCATTAACATCAGCATGCGCCTCGAAAGAGAAATTTTCATACTTTTGTTCAAGCTTCCCTCGAGAAAGCTGTCGACAAAGCTCTTTCAAAATCATGAATATAAAATTCGGTATCACCATTCAGCTAGGCAAATTACTTAAATTTACAGACGTTTGACATTGTAAAAAACCTCCATCCCTGTGTTAACTCTATTGGGAAAATGATTTTTTTTATTTTCACAGAAATAAGACTGTGGAAGTTGTATTTACTCGGTCCACAGCCTTGAAAATTAGCACACTCAAGTTATATATATCAAAAAGGTATTGTAAAATATGATACTCCGAATATCTGTCCCGGAAGCGCATTCTACCTTAGTATTAACCTGAATAGACTGTCTGCTTTGAATGAGGCTGTGCTGTATATTCAAGACGGGAAAGTGAGCGATTCTGACACCTGTCACAGTTTTACATCCGATTATGTTACAGGCTTTATGCGTTCGTGTTCCATGCGCATAACATGAATGATGGTTCGGCCCATGGCCTGACATCTGTGATGCAGATTTGAATCGCCACCGGGTAATATTATTAGAGAAGTACAGTCCTCAGCATGTATCCGTGGGGGTTGTACTTGTTTGTTTGACTGAAAAAAATCAGTGTTACTTCACGCTTTCGTCGTGGAGGACATTGGTCTGTGAACGTTGCTCTACCGCGGTTGTAGACTTCTTGTCGGCACTCAATGTTTCTTCGTAGGTCGATCCAGCACCGTAATTCTTTACCATCTGAAGTGTGATGGTCGACTTAGATTGGATAGCAAACTTACCTACAAATTTACAATCCTCTCTGTCGATAGTTCCCCGAACTTCTTGAATATTAGAAACTTTCAGGACGCTGTCCCTAACCCCACTCTTCTCAAGGCATTCTTTAAGGCGGAAGGTATCAATGTAATATTCTCGCATGAGTGTGTTGATGTTGGCTATTCACATGATATTCAGTCCTTTTTACAATTGGAAGCTCTGCCCAAACGATCAATTTGTTTAGAGATGTACCTAATAAAAATCTGTCCCTTTCGGTACACGCCAAAGTAAACTTATCGATTCATATACTATAGAAGCTAATATGAGATATGGACGCACTGAGAGAGCTCTATTAGCTTAACCTTTATGTATTTTTAAATAACTGATTTTGTCTGTTTTGCAAAATATAATTTCTTGTTCCGCCCCCGAAACTTTTGTCTGCAACGACCAATGTTATTTTGAGTGCTGAGTGCATTTTGTTAACTATAAAATTGCACCTTGTACACAATACATCATGTTGACGAAGCCGGTACTTCGTATGTCAAAATTCTTTGACAAGCTGCAGGAGAAATTACAACTTTTGTATTTTTACGAAAATACTGAACGTATTATCAAAAGTCGGAGCTTTGATCCTTTAGCGGCAACTTCTGACGATCATTTTTGTTCAAATTTGTGCAATTTTGTCGATATTATTACAAGTTCCTTCTAGCTCACACCATTAAATTTCACTTGATGTCAAATAACTACAATGTAATTATTTGACTCCCTAAAAAGTGGGTTTTTGTTTATGGTGAGCCTTACAAGTAGAACTATAGTGGCATAGTCCCCGATGGATCTACTGTTCACGGTAACTCTGGTTTCCATTTTGAATTGTAACGGTTCTTGTCTGTGATTGGTGAATCACGGACAATTGCAATTGAGTACAATTCAGGATTTGACAGTCATTTGAACATGCGCATTGCTTAAAAACTAAGACCATACAATGTTTGAAACGATGAGCTGCTCAGCTATTGAAAAGTCATAACAGATCATATCCCGTGTTGGGCCGTAATGTGACGCAACGTGAATCATAGTACATTGACCTTTTATAAAGTTTTAATGGTATCTGTTCATATCAGACTCATGATTCGAAACTCCTAAAGAATTTATGGTATCAACAGATTGATCAGTTAGCAGCCATATTGGATCGTATTGCGAAAAAGCTTGAAGTGCTTATGAAAATCACTGTACAATGTCCTTGTTGACATGTCAAAGAAATGGCGCCTGTCGTGAAAAAATCGCGACAAAATGGTTTCCCAGCAGCCATATTGGAGCGTGTTGCAATAGAAATTCACATCCAAATGTCTGTCTTAGTTGATTGTCGTTATTCCAACTTTGAACGAGATCCGATTAGGCATGAAACTGCGTAATAGCTCTGGATGTAAAATAAAATTGTAGCAAAATGTTCTCAGAGCAGCTATTTAGGGTAATACCGTGACAAAAATCACAGTACAATATAATTGTGTCAAGATTTGACAGAAATTGGTTGGCACATCACCCACTTACAGATCTAGACATGAAAAAAATCACCACAAAATGGATATCAGCAGCTATATTGGATCAAGTTGCGACACAAAGTGACATTTATATAAGGTAATTATTGTACATTGTCCTCATACCAACTTTAAATGAGATCTGTTAAGCTATGTCCTGCGTAATGGCCGTGGACATGAAAAACTCTTAACAAAATTGATCACAAGAGGGCTACATTTGCTCGAATAATTGCGAACTTCAAGGTTCTTGTGCATAATAGTACAATATCTTTTCGCCAAGATTGAATTAAATCAACGCAAAGATATGAAAAGAGCGTAACAGAATGGCCGCCTAGCAGCCATACCTTATTTTCTGGTGTTCAAAAATTCAAATGCATGTACATCATCAGCATAGTACATTTTTGAGAAGAGAGCTGCGTAATTGTTCAGTACGTGAAATATTGTAACAAACTGGCCTCCTGGCGGCCATGTTGGATCGTATTTTGAAACAAATTAATTTGGATATGTATGTCACAGTGTATTAACCTTGTGTCGGGGATGAAAGGATTTGGCTCTCACATGTCAGAGAAAAAGCCCCGAACGCGGACGGACAGACGGACGGACGGAACCAATCTATAAATCTCCGTTGATGTAAAAAGGGGACGAATCGAAAGTGTACAGCTTCGGTGAAAATGTTGACCATGGCCACGTTAGATTACCCCAGCTTTTCTATCAACCGTGTTGCAATTCATATTCCAGCCTTTTCTTCCCCCAACACTTTGATAAAAACGTTTTCGATTATGGAATATTCAGGATACAAAAATATCCAAAATCTAAAACAAGTACAGTCAACTCCTTAATAATTCCATGTGTAGGAGTGAGGAAAACAGAAAATCACGAGTGTTCCCGTGCTACATTACGTGAGACCTCGCAAGGAAATCAACTTTACTCCGTGATTCTTTGCTGTCTATATAATACATATTAGCTTTATAAGGAGCAGAAAGCCGAATGAGATTGAAGAATTGCCTTTAAATTTGGAGGACATCGGTTTCTTAAATGTTTCTCCCAATAAATCTACCATTGGATTTCAAATACATAGCGACGGAAGACGTTTTTCTGACCAAGTAATGAAGGCAATAAATACATTTTCGGAGAACCTTTTTCCTTTGAAAAATTGCCGAGTCGGAATTTGCCTTTTGGAGATACTGAAAGACTAATACAGTTAATCAACTTTGCCTTGGAACACTCTATGGTGATACGCAATGTTGCTTGCCAAGTCTTTCGTGAAGAGTTTAAGAAAGCGACATGCATTATTACTGTAGTAATTCTCAGTGCAAATCAATGTAACTAGCCGACAATACACTGTGTGTAGTTTGAGGTAATACACTAACTTAAACCCATATGAGCTTCCAAACCACAGCCACCATTACACTCGGTTAAGTCTCTCTCTCTTATGTCCTGTCACGGGAGGCAACTTCCCGCGTGCTCGACAACGCTCCCGTAAAAGCCGGAACTGGCCAAAATAACCGACTCGGAACGAGATCGCATTCTTCCGAAGAAATTTGCCCGTAATTAGACCGGTTTCTTCGAACGTGAATTGCTGTAATAACCCTGTCGTGTTCCTGTGACATTTACTTTTAAGTACGGTGATAATGCACATACGTCTCGGCGGACATCAAGATCTGATTTCCGCCGCGTTTGAAATAAATGCTAACTGTTTTGTGACGGTTGCGTTTTGTCGGCCGTAATTAGGGAGTTGGTTTACTCTTTATCACCATGGCAACTCGTCTGAAATTCGTCGGTGGACAGATAGTAGGGGGAAAAATGACAATTTCAAAAATTATCTTATGAGGTAGTCGTCCACGGAGACAGCACCGGACGTGAAGACCATTGAATTCTGCAAATCTGCAAGCGAGCCATTGTTAGAAAAACATCGTTTGATTGATCGTCAACGGAGGGAAATCAAGGAAAGGCTTTGTCAGTTGTCCGTAATTGAAATCTAATGAGTTTCCGCGGAATCTTGATGATAGTTGACTATTCCAGTTGGCTTTATTGGGCGTACAATGGTAAATTATCCACGTTGGTGCAAACACGCAGGTAGGAAGGAGTTCTTTCCCACTTTTATTGGCGCAAAGTACTCTCGTTTTTTCGGTCGGCGGTATTCATGCGTGTGACATCACGTGGAATTGGCCAAATGGCACCATGACGCATGTAAACTATTAGATCTGGTATATTGGGCAAATTGTTCCTAATCCGAGTGCGTGGGCGACTGAGGGTCGCAAGTTGTCGGGAACTGAACTAAAAAGCGGTGAATTGAAGAGAAACTGTCTTACTTTTGGACGGACATGCAAATGCGTATGTATCCTGATCGTTTTCCAAAATGCCCCGCACAGTCTGGACAAAAAAAATTGAAGTTCATAAAAAACGTGAACGTCAAATTTTGAATAAAAATGCATACGACGCCAATTATCCTAAATTTCGAAAGAAAATATGATTTTCCCTTCTGACATATGTTTTCCGCTGACATACTATGTTAGATTTAATTTATACGACCTTTGCTCCATCACGCCTGAACACCACTTTGTCTACGATGTGACAAATATGGTCCCTCGGTTTACATATGCTGAAGCATTTCTTTGACTTCAATGTCGCTGTCTTGCATCAAATGATTCGCCTGCGACAAATTATCTCTCGAAAAACACACTCGCAAAAGGAGAAAGAGAGACGCAGTTCGCCGATACTGCTTTCGCGACGCCACAGATATCAGGCGCGGTGGAACACTGATAATGAGACGCCAATATTTTTGCGAGAAAACTTCACACTTTACCACCACTCATCACCGGTACTTGTAATGTTCTAAAAGCTCCGTCGAAAAGAAGCCCCTCTAGTCTGATAGCTGGCAGATGAAGATATATCTGGTCTCTATTTTCGGTTTACGTCTGAACATTTATTTCTCCAGAGAGTCTGGATGCTTGCCATCCTCGCCAGCCCTAGAGGCAATATCAGCACAAATGTAAAAATAGACTAAACATCGCCTATACATTTTTCATCAGATTGAAACTCTCTCCGACGTGCAAACTCACTGCTCAACCTGAAAATGAGCGTTTTGTTTTGTTTTCAGACATCGAAACTAAGATCTACAATGGCCCTCCTTTCAAGAGCGTAAAGGGGAAGGGCTCAGACTCTTCGGGGAGCTTTTACTTTTCTTGATTTTATGAAACGTTTATTCACTTCGTCGGCGGTATCATGTTTTTAGAGTCATGAATTTTTTGTGGAAGCAGTCAGGGAGGATCAGTAATATCCAAGAGATTTCGTTTTTAATCTCACACTGAAATACCTGTATGGTGTATTTTTATTAATTATTAATCTTATTTTCATACCAGTTCATAACTAATAAACGACTTGCTTCTTCATTGAAATGCTTTCTTGCAGAAAACACGGCTATGGTAGATAAATGTGGTAGTCTCTCAGACGAAGGATGCAAGATGGCATCATTTAAGGGAGCCTTCAGTAATTACAGGGGGTGGGCTGGAGGAATTCCGTGCTCACCTGCATTGTTAAATATGACCCTCCCCTAACCTTGTGTCTAAAATGTGACCCACCCCCTTGTCCAGCATTCTAAAACTTGACACCCCCCAAAAAAAATCACTGCAGTATTCTTCCCAAGAATAATTGAAACAGCATCAGCCAAGATACGTTACAATTGGTTTAATTGTTATGTAAGCTATGGACAAAAATTACAGGAGGGAGTGCTGGCCTTTTGTGAGAGAGGGTTGCAATTTATCACACTTGCATTTATAAGGGTCATGCATTTGCGGGAGCGTCACCATATTTTGCGCAATTATAAGGCGGCAAGATGTGGTTGATATAGTGCTTTACCAAAAATATAAAAAAATCATAATACATGAGAGTCTATCATGCAAACTACTGACAGTTTTCCCAAACACAACAAACCATATTTATACATTTACATATGTTTGATAATATATGTAAATGTACTTTGCTTGAAGTGGGAAGTAAAACGTGCTTGTGTGTACAAGAAACTGGGATTTTTGGATTACATTGAACATTTTGGTTTACTATACATGGTATGAGGAAACTATGTATAATTTTTCCAACACAAAAATAAGTAAATCTGTGTATTTATGTATGCTTGATTAATGATATCAATGTATTTGATTGGACTAAAGAGTTTACAAATGGAAGTGTGCAAGAAATTGGATTTTGGAATTTCACCGAAATGTTGATTCACTGTATACATGGTAGTCTATGAGGAAACGATGGATATTTTTTCAAGACAAAAATAGGTAAATCTGTGTATTCAAGTACGCTTGATTAATATTCATATTAATGTACTTGATTAGATTAGGGTCATTATAAATGGATGTGTGCGCAAGAAATTAGATTTGGAAATTCACCGAAATATTGATTCACTAAATATGGTAGTCTATGAGGAAAGTATGAATATTTTTTCCAATAGTAAATCTGTGCATTCATGTTCTCTTGTTTATTCATATTAATGTACATGATTAGATTAGGATGGTTACAAATGATACTTGCTAGTCTGTAAGAGAACTATGATCAATTTTTTGACAATATAAAACAAAACTCAAATATCTGTGTATTTATGGACATTTGATAATTGATATACACTTTGCCATCTGTTTCACTTTGTCATTTTGTCTCTTGTCTTTCATCAGTTCTAACTGTTCAAGGTGTTTAACGTTGGATACCACTACATCTTCTTTGCTCGTGAAGCTTTTCGATAATAGGTATGTATTTAAGAGAATCGATGTATTTCGTCGGCAATTTCCTAATCAGGAAATATCAAATGGACATTCAATGGTTTGGCCGTAAAGTCATCTTCTGTTAAAAGTGACCCCTCCAAGATAAGTTTATAAAAAGTGACCCTCCTGTGTGGGATTGTTTATGAAGCAGGATCTTTTGAGTTCAAGTGATGGAGACAGAGGCGGCGGCTTTATTTCTTCAAAGTTAATTACTCCAGCTACGATAAACTACTGCTACAATAACATAATGTATCAGTGGGTGGATAAGTGACGACCAGATCCAGTGCCATGGTGAGCGATGCGTTCTGAGTGTACGCATACACATACACTATAATGTAAATAAACATATACTAAAGTAAAGTAGTTGATTCAGGCTGTGATATAGCCGGTTTTGGCGGGAAAGTAACAAGTGTCTTTGACTCTGATAGGTCAGAGGTGAGTCACGTCAGAAAGAATTAAAACTATGTGTAAACACAGGATATTAGGAAGGAACTGCAGAAGAGATGACAATCTATCTTCATTGTCAAGGAATTAAGAAGTAGCTATCTTTGTAGAACGTTTCTCAACACCTCCCCCTTGGAAAGTTTAGTGACCCTTCCCCCAATTCCCTCGGCCCAACCCCTGTAATTACTGAAGGCTCCCTAAGCCTGAGTCTAGAATGTGACCATCTCCTACCATTTGTGAGACAGACTGTGCTCACTCTTTCCGAAACACCTGATATCACTAACTTACTGGTTTTGTGACCATGAAGTCCGCATATCACAATTTCTTGCTTTTTTCTCTGCGGTATTGTATTTTCTACTCAATAGAGCCAGTGTTTATGTTGGTGAAAGTTTACGTCTACAAAATATAATTGACCTTGGATTGCCATGTTCGTTTCTTTTCTTGTTAGTTTCTTTTCTTGCAACGGCGTGACACGCATAGCGTACAATTTTGTCTGGTCCTTTAGTGAGGGACATTGTGAATGATATATGCGAAGTAACGCTAGTTTGATAAAAATTATGACCCTGCTCTTGCAAAATTCAAACATCTATGGAATTTAAAAGGAAAAAAAGTCCATGAAAGGTATTCAATGTCTTCCTATTACCAAAATCTTACAAACTTGGAGGAAGAATGCACATACTTAAAAAGAGCGTCCCCAAAAGACTTGATGAGGAACATGCTACCAGTACTGGTGGAATGTGGTGAGGCGAAACTGAAGCGTGCTTTATGTTTAACGGTGTCTAAGAGTTACAAGTACTGCTGTAGTAGAGCATTGTTTTGAAAGTCGATTTTATTTTCAAGCATCTGCTTTTTTGTTGATCTGCTCAACTGAAATTACAAATTCCTAGAGTAGAATTCATATTTGTATTAAACTTTTAAAGTGTTTTGTTGTTGTTGAAATGCTGGGTTTATACAGTAGTTCCTGTATGCCTATACATTACTACGTGCTCAGTTGGTTACTCACCTACAAATGCTGCTTCCAATAATGGATGACAATGACCTCTACAGGTCACGACATATATAAGCTGACATCACATTGAAATATTTATTTTTCATAATTTTAGATGGATATGCCCATTGCGTGAAAATGCCTTTTCGTGCACAGCACAGATTTTCCAAACAGAATATAAACACGTAATATTTCCTTTCCGGCTTGTTTTTGTCGTATATCGCGATGGAACGAGTGTCCCGCCAAAATGTATGGTCCAAGTACAGCGAAATTTTCCCTGGTCGGAAAAGTTTGTCTTGATGCAAGGTTACTGCGCATGCGCAGTTCGTCGAAAACCAGCACGAAATGAATAAAAAGCTTTGAGATCACTTATTAATTTTAGAGCGTACGGCACTAGGCTTAGTAATTTTCATGGCAAAGTTGGAGAGATTAGTCTAATTTCATGTTATGAAGGAAACACTCTCCCCATTACCTTTAATATTCCCACAGTACACGATCATTGGATTTGCCCCTGACGACGGGCGTTACCCATTATTTTTTCAATTTCGACTGATAGTGTTCAAAATACTTGGAATATGATATGACCTTTGAAGATTCGATGGCTTAATCGCAGTTGGCGCCAGGGCAGGAGTCGAATCGCCCCGACTTCCTTCAAATTACGAACGATGTGTCTGGAGGGGTTTGCAGAGAAGAAGTGGCAAGATTTTCCAGCGTGGACACATATGATGATACCCTATCGTCACGTGACTGTCTGAAGATATAAACTTGTATACCATACATGCAAACCATCATCATATGAACCCATGAATACATGCAAAGTTATCTAAAGCTGTCTGTCCGTCTGTGAGTCTGTCTGTGTTTCTGTGTGTCCGTATGTATGTATGTATGTATGTATGTATGTATGTATGTATGTATGTATGTATGTATGTATGTATGTATGTATGTATGTATGTATCTATGTATGTATCTATGTATGTATCTATGTATCTATGTATGTATCTATGTATGTATCTATATGTATCTATGTATGTATCTATGTATGTATCTATGTATGTATCTATGTATGTATCTATATGTATCTATGTGTGGATGTGTCTAGGTGTTTAATGTCTATTCACATGTGCACGTGTCTTTCTTCTGCATATGTACTTTATGAGTGTTCTAAGTCTATGATATCGTTATCTTTCCACATGGGCATCTAACATTACGTAGTCGCAGGTTCCTCTGTGTAGGGGGCGAATAAGGTGAAAAAACTCGGATAATTAAATGTTCTTACATTGAAATATTTTGTAATGGAATAAGTAAATAATGTAAGATTTGAGAGCATGCCCTACGAGTATAGCAAGGTCGCCCGACCACCCGAGATAACGTATCATTTGTTGATAAACGTCGTCTATAGAATTTCATCGTTTCTAGGTAGGAACGCGTTCTTTATTTATAGGGTGTAGTGAAAGGTATACCAGCCCCTGAAACTCTACGGACTGTGTTAACGCTGTGGCATATGTCGAAGTGAAAAAGAAACTATGCACAGACTATGGAATCTTTTCACAACTTGAAGCAATCCGTATCATTTGTTTGCCGGTTTATTTCCCATCAGTCCGTCCTCTGAAAAAAAACCCGGCAACATGAAGAAATCCTTGAGGGGGTGTCAGGTTATCAGTCATTTCTTTCTTCCTGTGACCGATGGAAGATAATTAGAGCACTATAGCGTGTGAACCAGAATATATGTCCACGCTCCATATTGTAAATGTCATCCCGATAAGGACGTAAAGAATTCTATCAATGGCATTCACAGTTATTTAAAATATTGATGTAAGTTTTTCAAAATGCAAAGACAGATACCATAAAATTTTATATCAGTCAGACGTGACGATGCAAGAACATAGCAAACAAGTAACTGAGCTTCTAAATTTTCTATTTCTTTATTAATATACACTAACCCCTAATAACTATGGTTGATAAATCGAACAACAATAACTGTCAGGCCTTTTCAATCTTTTATTTGTTTTTGTTTTTTCAATGTATCCCCTTTACAAAATTTCAAATTGAAATATTAGAAGTCGTTATACTCGGGTATCGTTTGGGGATTCCTGATGAACTCTATGGATGGGGACAATTTTGTACTCGGCTGAATGCTCCTTTCCGTCAGCAGTAGCGTCATTAAAAATTGTACGAAAATTGTACGAGAGGTTATCGCGGTTCGTACTGAGGTACAGGATGGAGTTATTGTTGAAATCAAATCGCGGGAACAATTGTTGGCGCTACTGAATGATCGTTTCCGTCCGCAACTGAATCGTGAAAAATTTACGCAAATTATACAAGTAGTTATCGTGGTTCGTATTGAGGTATAGAATGGGGAAATGTTCAATTCATATGATAAGCAATTTTTTACGCTGCCATTGAATCTCATTTTTCGCCGTTTGCAACTGCAGCGTAAAAAGGCAGACAAAGAATGACGCTTTACACAAAGCAATTTTGTTGGAAGCTAAACCTATGTACTTCCGGTTTAGTGTACTTTCGAATACATCCTGAAGTTGAAAATTGTGCAGTGCTATACGGACCAAAATTACTGTATCTCTCCTTTGAATGTCACCGAGCGCTGTGAGATGCTATCCACTTCTTCCATTCCAAAGTCAGTGTCACACTGAAAAGGGATTTAATCGCGCTTAACTTTACCTCCTGCCGTTCACTAGAACTATCAAAGCACGACAGGAAAGAATTTTGCGATTAAGCTTTCAATCACTGGAAAATACAGCGCCGCTGCAGCATGGGGAAATGGTTTTGGTTTTCCTTGTTTTGTTGTTTTTGAATTGGTATTTTGAACATTTAACAGCACGGCCTTCAAAAAGGCCGATGACTCACATTGACGTGATTTTTAACAAAAACAATAAGAGTATGAAGAAATAAATCCCTTACGATACGTAATCCCTTTCCTCAGACAACTCAGTGGAGCCACAGCTCAGTTTGAACATCACAAACAAATCATCGCAGATACAGCCGTTGAATCGATATTCTACTGAAACTTTTGCTTGTCTTTTTCCCGTCTGTCTGTCTCTCTGTCTGCGGGCTTGCCTGTCTGCATGTCTGCATGTCTGTCTTGGTTTAGCTTTGTCGATATGTATGTGTACCGCCTCTCCTCCCCCAGGCAGTATCCTTGAACAGCGTCGTTGTCTCTCTCTCTCTCTCATGCCCACTCCGTTTATTAGTATCAGATTACTCAATGCAGTTTAAATGAGCGAATGCACATGACTTGAGCCAGGCGAATCGACTTGAGTTTGATGGCCTCCAACTCTCACGATCTGTAGAGATGAAAAAATACACACTCATTATGAGTCATGATCCCTTTTCTGCTTGCTTCTAAAAGCTCCACTAGCTGTGTCTTTTAGCATTATTTTTATGATTTTACTTTCAAGCTAAAATAAGTATGTGAGAATGCACTGATTGAGATGTGTGTATACACTTTTTATAACTACCCTCAGGGACTGTATACGCAACTTTGAACTAGATAAAGATAGCGTTTCGATTAAATGTTTGCCCAAACATTAAATCGCAACCCTATGCAGAAAAGCAAAAACCATGGATACTGTGCATATCTGCTCTGAAATCTTCATATAAACTGCACAGAGTAGTCCAATGTAATGCACAGGAGTGAATGTTTTCAAACATGACGTTGTATGTTCTGTTTCCTTTGTATTACATGTATTACAAATTTTTGAAAATGGTGGGAAATCAAAATGACCGTTACAATTTGAATTTACTTGTCAAATGTTTCACAAAGGAATGTTCTCCTGATGTAGTAAAAGCCCATATCCCTTCAGAGGGTAGAATTCAGAGAAAAACCAGGAGAGAATAGGAAGATGTTTTGAGGTCAACAACATTTCAAGAGTTACAGGCAGTGCGCCTTAAACTGATTGGAGGCGGATTGTTGAAAAATCAGTCGAACAGTGGGCGTCCTGCGGCTGAGTGCTAAAATACACTTCGTGTTAACTTTACATCTACTCACATCCATTATGCCAGGTGAACAACGCCAGGTTCTAAATCAGAGATAAAAGATAAAACACAACAGACAGGAGAAACCATGAAAACGGGCTCTTCCACTTTGCGTCGATTTATTTCTCTTGACTTTGATTGAGGTAAGTCATGCCCTTTTCCCCAAGCCCATTTGTGCAATTAAATGGATTATTAGGGGCCCAAGCCGACCGGCTGGGCCCCTATTGGTTTTATAGGAGTTCAACTTTCTTCTACTTCTTCTTCTTCTTCTTCTTCTTCCGCTCTTTTTTTGTCGACCTAGAACTCAAACACCGCTTACCGCAAACTCCTGAAACTTGCAGGGCTTATAGGTACCTATGAGATCTCGTGCACCTGGGTATACAAATTTCGATTGGTCACGTGACCTGGCGGCCATATTGGATTTTCGAAAAATACCGATTTAATTTTAAAAATCTTCTTCTCCAGAACCAACATACAGATTTAGCTGAAATTTTACTCATGGCATCCTTAGAGTGATCTCTTTCAAGTTTGCGAAAGACGTTTGGATCGGTCGCTTGATTTGGCCGCCATCTTGGATTTTACGAAAATCGCAATTTAATCATTAAAAATCTTCTTCTCCAGAACCAACACACCGATTTAACTGAAATTTTACTCATGTCATCCTTACAGTGATCTCTTTCAAGTTTGCGAAAGACGTTTGGATCGGTCACGTGATTTGGCCGCCATCTTGGATTTTACGAAAATCGCAATTTAATCATTAAAAATCTTCTTCTCCAGAACCAACACACCGATTAAACTGAAATTTTACTCATGTCATCCTTAGAATGATCTCTTTCAAGTTTGCAAAAGACGTTTGGATCGGTCACGTGATTTGGCCGCCATCTTGGATTTTACGAAAATCGCAATTTAATCATTAAAAATCTTCTTCTCCAGAACCAAAACACCGATTTAACTGAAATTTTGCTCATGTCGTCCTTAGTGTGATCTCTTTCAAGGTTGCGAAAGACGTTTGGATCAGTCACATGATTTGGCCGCCATCTTGGATTTTACGAAAATCGCAATTTAATCATTAAAAATCTTCTTCTCCAGAACAAACACACCTATTTAACTGAAATTTTACTCATGTCATCCTTTGAGTGATCTGTTTCAAGTTTGCGAAAGACGTTTGGATCGGTCACATGATTTGGCCGCCATCTTGGATTTTACGAAAATTGCAATTTAATCATTAAAAATCTTCTTCTCTGGAACAAACACACCGATTTAACTGAAGTTTTACTCATGTCATCCTTAGAGTGATCTGTTTCAAGTTTGCGAAAGACATTTGGATCGGTCACATGATTTGGCCGCCATCTTGGATTTTACGAAAATCGCAATTTAATCATTCAAAAACTTCTTCTCCAGAACTAACACCAATATCTTTTCGCAAACTTAATAGGCCACACTACTAGATGCTATATAATAAATTTCAAGGAAATTAACCAGGCAGTTTTTGAGAAGAAAATTTTTAAAGTATTATTTTTCTGATTTTTCAATGACCTTTGACCTCCCCTATACCTCTGCAGCTAAGCTATACAAATGGCTTATTCTGGCCTATGTAAGAGTCATATCTAATTCTGGGCAATCTAATAGAGCAAGAGGTCAGATTTTTGGTATATAGGGATAACTACGAAAAACAATTTTTTGAACAAAATGTCACATGACTTCGATGACCTTTGACCTGAAATATACATAAACGTCCATAACTTAGGAACCACAAGTGCTACATCCTTCATATTTGGTAGGATGGGAGACCTTATGACACCACATCCGGTACCTCATTAAATATGCACATATCTAATTCTGGGCAAGCCAATTGAGCTAGAGGTCTGATTTTTGGTATATAGGCATAACTTAGGAATACAATTTTTTGAAGAAATATCACATGACTTTGATGACCTTTGACCTCAAATATACATATACGTCCATAACTTAGGAACCACAAGTGCTACATCCTTCATATTTGGTAGGATGGGAGACCTTATGGTGCCATATCCGGTACCTCATTAAATATGCGCATATCTAATTCTGGGCAAGCCAATAGAGCTAGAGGTCTGATTTTTGGCATACAGGGATTACTTGGCAATACAATTTTTTTGACAAAATATCACGTGACCTCGATGACCTTTGACCTTGAATATACGTATATGTCCATAACTCAGTAACCACAAGTGCTACAGCCTTCATATTTGGTATGATGGGAGACCTTATGACACCACATCCTGTACCTCATTAATTATGCGCATATCTAATTCTCAGCCAGTCAATAAAGCTAAAGGTCTGATTTTTGGTATATAGGGATAACTTAGCAATACAATTTTTTTGACAAAATGTCACGTGACCTTCATGACCTTTGACCTTGAATATACGTATATGTCCATAACTCAGTAACCACAAGTGCTACACCGTTCATATTTGGTATGATGGGAGACCTTATGACACCACATCCTGTACCTCATTAATTATGCGCATATCTAATTCTGAGCCAGCCAATAGAGCTAGAGGTCTGATTTTTGGTATATAGGGATAACTTAGCATTACAATTTTTTTGACAAAATATCACGTGACCTCGATGACCTTTGCCCTTAAATATGAGTATATGTCAATATTCAGTAACAACAAGTGCTAAACCCTTCATATTTGGCCGCCATATTGGATTTTACGTAAAACATGCAATTCCCACTGACACGTACAGTAACTATGAGATGACGTTCAAAATCATACTTTTCCAAGATCGAATTTTGCACATAATATCATTAGTGCAAGATCTTTCAACCATGTTATCCGCTTGGGCCCCGCCAACGCTGCTTGCAGCTTTAATTTAAAGCTTGCTATCACACATTTCCGTGATAGCATCTGCAACATTTGGCGCTAATCAGCCCTGGATGTGTGCATTTATCAGTCTGTAATGTAGCACGAATATGCTGTACATAATCTGACCGACACGACCTCCTCATTACCTACTGATCTTCAAGTCAAGGCCGCTCGAAAGAACGGCTTATCTCAACATTGAAATGCTTCTGGGTGAAGACCACGCTCTCGTTAACAAATGCGCCGTAATTCTGGGACAAGTGATCTAAGATACGGTCATTTAAAATTTAGTAGCATGTTACGTTTCCTTCTGATTCGTGATAGATGGCGGGTGCCACATGCTGAGCGAAATGTAATCAGTCCGTTCGAAATCGACATCATTACTTAAAGGATAACAGCCGTAACCTTTTGATGATGCTTTCTATTGTTGTTCCAGGACGAGGCAATTTAATGCACTTTCTTCTTCAGCCTATGATGTGCTTCGAGAAATGAATTCTAGTTCCGACTGAAATTCAGTGAACGACATTAACGTATTAATCTTTACACGCACAAGGTTGCGTTTACGGTGAAGTTCAGATATTTCAACGTGATTTCGGGAGTAGAACAAGGAAGATGAACTGTGTTTTACAAAGAGACCGAAGCAATAATGGAAATGCATCAAAAGCTAATCATGGAATTCTTAATGGCCCATCAAGATGTCTGCATTATCTTTCGCGGATTTGGCTTTGTCCTGCGTTTTGTGTGTGCAGGTATAGTCTATTATACTTACTAGAGTGGCTTTCACATGTAAAATAAAGCCATGATGGGTTTAACTTCAATAAGAGGGATAGTCTCTGTGGTAATTTTTCTCTCATTTTTTTGAATATTATAATTAGAATCGCTGCCTTTCTCGTTGCCGTCATTTCACCAACTCGTTTCTCCCCTCCCCATTTATCTGACATACCTCCCCGCGGCCTCCACACGTGGTCTCATAAAAGAACAGCCTACACGCCGGCGAAACTTGAAAAAAACATAGCCCTCGATGACATCAAACCGATTAATATCTGAGCATTAATCAAAAAAAACTTAATTCCTCGGTGTGTTGGAGTGTATATGAGTGACCGACTGCCTTCATGGATTCGATATTTTTGTCTGTCGCCGCCATACCTCTCAATGCTACTAACGATAATGGGATCGTTAACCTCGATCTGACCTACGAATAAATTCCATCAATTCACATATGATCGATCCGAGCTTGATATTGTTCGCCCATTTTTTAAACCGGGCAGGTCATGAACTTCACGACGTCGGAGTCTCCAATAACATCACTCTGTTCAGTTAGACGATTCTCCGGGGACGTCGATTATCTCTGTATACTGGTAAGTTTTCCTCGGCGGTGAAACTTGAAGTTATTAATGTCTGCACCGTGGACAGACTGTCGAAGACAGAAACAAAATGAATCCATGCCTTTGAGGACACCTTTTCTTAAAATCTTACCTCTATCTATCGCATGTTGCGATCACTTGTAATTACAGCAAGGTTTATTACGAATCATTGATTTGATCTGAGCCGACAAACAAGGCTCCGAGGAACGACACCAGCGACGAGAGGGAAAAGCTGTATGTCGCCAGAGGTCTTGTCTAGGTCTTGCTGGCGTGCGAGGGCGCTCTTTATTAACCATTCCTGTTCAGACAAAATAGTACCTCGGAATATCTACAGACAAATTAGAAAAAAATACTGGGAAAGAGTACAGCATCAAATTTCAAGTGATCACATTTACTTTCCAGTAATTCAAAATTATGTAATGGTGCGGTTTTCTCTCCTGCCCTAGCTGATAGATAGTTGGCGCGTATTAAGGTAGAATGCACCTCGAGTACAGATATTTGGACTCTCAAACTTTTTCAATTCTTTTCTGATCTACCACTTGTGGGGGTTCATTTTGAAGCTCTTTGAGCAAGACAAAATTTGACCGTCTTAGTTTCTTAAAAATCGAAAATTTCATTTTTCTCCATAGAGTTAACACAGGGATGGCGGCCATTTTGAATTTCAATTATCGGTAAATTTAATCTGGGGTAATTTGTTTCTCTAGTACCAAAATTTGCACGATGAACCAAGGTTTTTATTCTTGATTTAAAAAGTGAATGGTTGAAAAATTTCTTGTGGAAAATTTGTACGAAAATTTAAGTCTTTTTACTTTTGACGTGCATACTACCTTATTTTGCCAGCAACTGAGACAAAAAACCCACCTGCACATGACGGTTCTGAGATGCTGTTATTCAACAAGGCTTACAGTAATCAGTTTCAGCGGCACGGACAGACGACACATTGTTTGTATCCCGCGTGGTTTCTCGCATGGTTTCTTATCTCTTTTGTGTAAAGAAGTGTCGTTCCGATCCGTTATCAGCAATCTTGCTTGGAGACTGGCGATCTGTATCAGTATTCGCTTGACTTCAAATGAGTTAGGTTGCCTCGCTGCTGGCGACGAGTACTATACTAGAGACATGGACTCGCTCTTCGACTCTCTTGGTAAAACATTTGCCCCTTAACTTGAAAAGTCATTATGTACTGTCGGGTGAGTAATGCAAATTGTACGGTGCATTTCGCCTTAATCAACGGTGTCTGAAAGTCCTCAGCACTGTATATGAACATCACCTCCAAAGATTTCAGATATTCGAAACTGTCTTCTTACAGTAGAACCTCCTTCGGCTTCAGTAGATCCTCTCGTGGCTGAGTTTAAGAAACCTTCAAAGTCGAAAACTCTGTACTATTAATATTCACCATCTTCGAAAATTCCAAGGTCTTGGAACAAATTATCCAGAACTTCGCCGAAAAATCATTGATTCGAATCAGTCTTGTCTCCCCCAGAGAAAGTCGATGTCTCTAAATGCATTGACTCATGGGACGATTGCTGTCGGCAAGGACATGGCGATACCGGTAGTTGCTGCCGAAATGGAGACCCAATGGGGATTTATGTAAACTCACACTGGAGAGGCGATTTGGTAGGCAGGGGAATAGCGATGAAGGGTGTATGTACCATGACTGTGTTGGTTGTCGGCTAAAACAGCACATACTAGAGTTTTGAAAAGTCCCGTAAAGCTATCCCATGCTTTGCAATGCTAACTGAGTTTACGTAAAGCGGGTAAACTTGTTACTATAGTTCTCGTTTCACACAACTATGCTTTTATGTTCATTTGAACGGGATTGATTGGAATGAAATTTAAACGCGATAAAGCGGGATTACCCCGCACTTACCTGTGTGACTGCGTTAGTATACTGTACAGGCTCCACTTTGTCACAATCAGCATGCTACGAAAACTCGCACCCCCCCCCCCAAAAAAAAACACAAAAAATTAAAATATTTACGAAGATATTTGCGGACCTCTTTTATTGAAAATGAAATTAACCAATCGTTGTAAATCGCCCGCTCTTCGTTAAACTGTGCGTCTTGAGAGCTTTGGAACAAAACATTTCAAACGATGAGTTTATCGTACCATGATTCAAAAAAAAACCTGAGACGTTATACACCGTAACGTGGAAATGTTCATCGCTTATCTATTGCCTCACTTCACTTCCAATCCCAGTGGACTTAACGACAATGCGGGACATGAAAAAGATACATATAAATTTTGATCGACACAATCGTCAGCTTGTGATAAAAGATTGACTTTGCACTGAAACTCGGGACCTCTGACTTTTATTGTATTTGATTGGAGAGTGTCGTAAGGCACGGTTGGAGCACAATCAAACTTATTTCCAATAAAACGCCCCAAATACAGCGATTTTGATGATGAATAGTGTGTGTCGAGCATATGGTACACATTTAACCACATAGCATTACATTTAAATACAATTTTGTGGCTCAAAACTGAGGTTTCGTGAAAATCACGCACGTTCTCGCGGCGGGAGAGAACATAGCCCGATGAAGTGACACGTCGCCAACGACCCGTGCTTTCCTGCAACCTGACGCACGTGCAAAAGGCCTTCGGGAATGTCGACCCCTTCGAATCAGGGTTATTGTACTTGGGCCTCAGCCCAAGTACATTTGTTTTCATTCCGTGGGAAAAAACTCTGTAAGGTATAACCATTTCTGGCTGAGACCAGGGAGGGCAAAATGCCTTGGCTTCATCTTTCTTGGCATAATAAATGGCGTAATGATGTTAACTGAATGGAAGTGCTGCTCTCAGCCAGTCTTGAATAAGTGAGATGTGAATATTAATGCTTCTCTATCTGAGTTTTTGCCACAAAATCTTCTGAATATAATCAAAATGTGCATCGAAATGCAACAATTAATGCACCCTCCGTTTCCTAGGCGATGGCACGACCCTTGCTACACCCACTGGACGAGCCAAAATGGGAGGGGTAATTTCAGTTTGGTCGAACAAGAGGGCTCGAGACCAGAATTTAACATTTAAACTTGAAACATGTTTAATCGCTGACAAGATGTGGACCAGTGTTAATCAAAGCAAAAGTGTAAAAAGGAAAGGTTTTATATGCCGGACACAATGAAAAACATTACGACTGGAAACTGTACCCCCAGTTGAGAATAGTAATGCCCACAGCGATGGAGAACACTTATCCTTGAGCTGAGAAAACCAGACCATCATTCGAAATAGAGCTGCAGATTCGAGAAGCTCGTTCAAAATAGCTAGGTACACCCAATAAAGGGGTGGTTTCGAGTTTTGAGGGCAAATTTCGCCTCCTTCATATAGAAATCGTACGTTTGTTTTTCCAGGAGAACACACCATTTGACACAAAATTTGCATGTAAAGGGTCGCCAGTAAGCACGTGGTCAAATCTGGCATAAGAAACAATATGAAATGTTGGGTAAAGCCAGTCCAAAATAAACTGATTTGAACTTTTGTGTTTTGTAATTTATACCACTGCAGTAACATTACCTTTTTTGGACAACATCACACAATGTAATACGTTTTGAAACTGAATACTCCGACGTATTCTGTGTCTCCTTTGCTAAAAAATACGGTATTCCGATTACCATGTAAGGAGATGATGACGTCAAGACAGATTTGTAGTGCGTTTGGTCCTGGATGGTGCACGAAGTTTTGTCAAGGTAGCTTGTGTATTTATTTCCTAAATGGGAGAGATTAGGGTCGATCTAAACGAAGGCCGAAGAATGTTATGATACTCTAAGCGAGCTGAACTCTAACGCGAATGGTTGGATAATTTGGAGGATGTCTAGTTGGCGGTCAGTATTGAATTTCAACTGCGTCACAAGTTTGCGAAATGAATATTCCGTCGAACGGTCAACGAACGATATTTTAGAAATCTGGAGACATGGCACATCGCATTTTTATTTTAGTATTTTATATTTTACAAAAGATTTAAGAAGCAATGATTTTGTCGAAAATTCTGAAAAAAATATAGGAAGATTTGATCGCGAACACATTTTCACTTGGGGTCAACTAGCCCTGCGTACGACGCTGTGTGTTCCGCTACAGCTAATCGCCCCGCTCACCACAGCCCTGTAAAGACCCGTACGTAGGGTCGGTGACTTCAAATCCATTTTGGGACTTGACGTAAAAAGCCAAATTACTGCCGAAATTCAGCGTTCTTGGGCCAAAGTCGTATCCCAGCCTACCTCAGCTACTCGATCGCTTCCAAAAATGACAGTCTTTTATTCACTTCTCGTAAATAACCGTCGATGTCGGCAACTCTCTCGCTAGCCCTGCGTACGATGCTGTGTGTTAGCTGTAGCACATAGCATCGTACGCAGGGCTAGGGTCATGGAGTCGCAGCCATGTTGCCTCAAAACTTATTTCTGTCTGCACTCTAAACTCAAAAATGTCGGATATGAACCTGAAAAATCTATGCAATTTGTCAAACTTCGGCGAAATTTCAGCCTATAGACAAAATTTCATCTAGGTAAGGTAAATTTACCGAAATTTGATCGACAAATAATCCTGAGCTTGAACGTGACAGCTCGCCTTCTCCGGGAAGTCAAGCATCCAGCTGCCCATACACAGTTGCCAGGTTTATGAGATTGTTTTCAAGCGACGGCCATGAGAGAAAATGCCGAGAGAGTTTGACCGGTTGACCTCGCTGTTAATTTTATGCAGGAAATTACAATAACAATGCTTGGTCGAATGACGCAGTGCCTTGAGGGTGGGATCACCAGTGGTATATGGGGAGGAGTACCTTCCCGATGGTGATAAGTGGTGCAGATTACCGTCACCTAGGTGACTGGGGTATAAGCGTGCCAAAAGACACCTATGGTTGATTTCCTGTTGACCAGTCGGATGGCAGAGTTGCAAATACCTGGACTGAACCATTTGGTTTTTTGTGGGTGTCGGTGGTACTTTGACAATATAAGTAAAAATGCACATATATTGAGTTTATTGTCTTGTTTATGAGCGGCCAGTATTTCCAACAGCATAAATTATGTGCATTTGCCCTTGAAGGAATAAATAATTTTCGAATAAAACATCGCGAATGTAACTACATTCCTTAAGCTCGACGTCAAAGAACCATGAAATCGCCCGACTTTCGATTGAAGAGATGAGTTTTGCCAAACCGCGTATACAGAAAAAGTGGCAGATGACTTATTTTTAGAATCATAGACAGTATAGCGAGATGTAAAAAATGTGAAACAGGCTCCCCACCTAACTATCCTAAATGTTTTTGTGTCGAGTTTGTGTTTGATTCGTTTCGAAAATGTGTTCCTACATTCTTATCCGATTGTTTGTGTTAATGAAATGTTTGTTTCGCTTTGGATATTTGTAGAGAAATTTGGATTAGTGTGTACGGTAATGTTTTGTTTGTGTGGGGAAGCTTATGGCGAGACGCAGCCGGACCTATGTTGTTACAAAAGTTGATAGAGTCGCCCTTTGACGCTTGCGTTTCGAAACCCGAGTGTGGTTTCTCATCAGTCGCAGTGTAGATTCTTTCCTTAGTTTGTGTTTGTGAAAATTTATTTTAATGCATTTTAGTGGTCTTGCTTTCCGATTAGCGAGGCAAGTATATTAATTTTGGTCACGTTGTGAGTCCGTTTGGTGGTTCGGTTTGTTTGTTCTATATTTCTTTACTTCGGTAAATTTTGTTTTGACTGGTGTGTCTTTTAGATTTTTGCGGAGGTTTGTGAATTTTTAGGCAATAAGTACCACTGCGGGGTACGGATTTTATGTTTATTGGATCAAGATACTTACAAGTATCCTGGTTGATGTGCTTGTTCTCGTACATTTTAATTAATAGTTCGTTTACTTTGTTTACTGTTTGTTCTGGCTTGTTGTGTATAATACTGAGTGTTACGTAATTGCCTTTCGCATTCGAGTACGTAATCGTTTGTGTTGACAATAACGAAAAACCGACCCTTGTCGAAGGGTTATTTTCCCAAAATTTGTCCAATGTTTGCAAGCTGGTTTATCGCGATTCTTTTGGCACGCGACATGTTTTGTTTCCTTGTTTGAAAGGGTATCTCTAGAAGTGCGAGTTTAGCAGCTTCAGATAGCTTTCAAGTTTTTGTTTTTTTGTTGTTCGTGGAGTCCAATTTGACTTTTCTTTGAATTGGTGTTGTTGCGATTGTTTGTGTCTCACGATGTAGCGTAGTCACATTATACGACTTTATTTGTTGAAATCCTGAGGTGGTTTTATTCTGTTTGGTTTTGTTGGTGTCCGAATGAATTTTAAGGCTTTTGCCTAGTACTATTTTTCGGAGTTTCATAGTTTGAGCGATGATAGGTTGTTGTTGAATTTCATGTTGTTGTCGGCTTTTCTTTGGAAATAGCTGATTTATTTCCACGGCCATGTTTTCTGTTACGTTACTGTGATTGTTTATTTTGTATTTAATGTTGTGTTTCAGTTGTTTGTTATGTGTACGATTTTGTTATTTCTTTTAAGTGTTTGTGTGTTCTATGTCATCTTATCGTATTTTTTGGTAGTTCCCTTTTTGGAGTATTGGTGGCCCTGAAAAGGGCCGCTTGGTATGGGTTTTTGTTAGCGCTTGGCGCGTTTGTTTTGGCGATAAGCCTAGCTTTTTATGCTTCTTTTCGCCGATTCGATGTGCTTGGTGAGTAGGTGTTTGCCGCCTTCTTGTCACTGTGTGTGCTTACATGGACAGTCTGCATAGCCCTTGAATGTGGTCTCGATTTTGATCAAACTTACAATTTAGGAGTATATATCAAAACTGATAAATGATTGATGTGATTACTGTAGCTATAGATAGGCTACATTCAGGACGGGCAGCGACGGGCAGTAATTAGTAGGCAAAACAGGTGGTTTTCACCGTGGGCAGAACTCGGTGCAATGATACTAAACATTAATAGTAAGCCTGTCACCTTGAAGGTAATGCTGTAGGTGAAACAAGGACACACGATGGTACAAACAACACCACAAGTGAAACGTACACACAGAAATACACGCGTTCCTACGTTGTGCCCACCCGGGCCACGCGATTAAAATATGACTGATACTGCTGGATAGTGTTAATTGGGTCGGTAAACAGTCAATTAATAGTTTAATTGACTACCTGGGTGATTGGCAGGTCGTGTCCAACGACGCATATGCAAATGAGGCCAAAAGACAAAAGCCCCCAAAGTTATTGACAGCTGGCCAGGGGTCACCATGAATACGTAATGAAGCTTCACTACGCAGAAACTGCGTAGTCAAGCCCTTCTTAACCGGTCAAACTCTCTCGGCATTTTCCGGCATGGCGGCAGACCGTACGGGGCTCTGGATATGAACGTACCGCCGGTGTAGCTGTAATAACTGTTGCGTTGTTTTTAGTGCCCACGGATGAAGTCCTGGGGGAGTTATAGGTTTGGTCATGTCAGTCCGTCCGTCCGTCCGTTCACGCAGATATCTCAGACATGCCCTGGTCAATTTCTTTCAAACTTTGCACAAGAATAGTACCCGACCCCATACAGATGCACGTCGATTTGTTTCACAATGCGATCGAATTTGGCCGTGTTAGAGGACTTTTTAGTTTACACCTCCATAGACTCTCATGTATAAGGCAGTTCTCCATAGACTCCCATGTATAAGGCCAAGAAAAATAAAAATTTAGTTTCTCATCGTATTCATATTGCCTAAAGGATGCAGTGACACAGTTTTTTGTCCCCACGGATAAAGTCCAGGGGGCTTATAGATTGGGTCATATCCGTCCGTGAGTCCATCAGTGAGTCCATCGGTTCACGCAGATATCTCAGACCTCTTTTACAAAATATCATGTGACCTTGGTGACCTTTGACCTCAAATATATATTATTGTCCCTAACTCAGTAACCACAAGTGCTAAACCTTTCATATTTGGTGTGATGGGACACCTTATGACGCCACATATTGTACCTCATTAATTATGCGCATATCTAATTTTGAGCGAGCCAATAGAGCTAGAGGTCTGATTTTTGGTATATAGGGATAAGTTAACAATATGATTTGTTTGACAAAACGTCACGTGACCTCAATGACCTTTGACCTCAAATATACATATTTGTCCACAACTCAGTAACCACAAGTGCTACACCCTTCATATTTGGTATGATGGGACACCTTATGACACCACATATTGTACCTCATTAATTATGCGCATGTCTAATTCTGAGCAAGCCAATAGAGCTGGATGTCCGATATTTGGTATATAGGGATAACTATAGGGTAGAAATCTAAATATGCCCATCTAAATACTAGACATCTACCATCAAGAACAAAAAAAAATTGCTGTAATTTGAATATTTAAGGAATTTAAGGTGAAGTACTACGAATTACGTCAAAATTAAGTTGTGGTGTCATTTTCTTGAAACTTTGCACAGATATTTTTGGAAGTTGTGCAAGTGCAAAAATGAAATAAAAAATGGGGGTCACCACGCTTGTTTCCATGGAAACGGACGTTAAAATGGAGTCGTTAGAAATAAATAAAAATGATATAATTCACTTAAACTAAAGAAAGCAATTATAAAACGCTTAGCAAATGAGTTAATTTTAATAAATACCAAGACTTAAGATCCATATTTATTGAATGTATAGTTTTTCATGACGTTTGTGAAGAAATTTTAACATAAGTATCGATTACAAAATGACGATATCGAAATTATATCACTATATAATTTTCGAACGTTCTTCCTGTCGTTTTGAATGGTGTCATTTTGACCAAACTTGGCGAATAAACTCCTGACATAATACCATTTAGTTTACACTTTTAATAAAAGGGTGTCACCACGCTACTTTTTACAATATCTCCAGGTGAATGGGTAATTTGCGCCATATAAATGGGAGAGAAATGTTAATTTTTCGCTCATATTGAATAAAAACCAGCTTCCTAGGGGGTCAAAATACGACAAGGTTATAGGTCACATGCATTTCTAAGACACTGGGTCAAAAAATTAGGTAAAAGCGCAATTTCAACAATGACAGGTGATGTTAAATACATGCGCTACAAAATAACCCATTTGCGGCAGGCTGGAGTCAAATCTGCGCAGAAACGTTCTAAAGCGTGTGCGCGTCCGAATTCGTCGCCCTTCACCTTAAGCAATTTCCACTATAAATAAAGAACCCCTGCCTCAAACTCCACAAAAGTTGCTAGACATATTTTGCCGTTGTCATGCCATTGCTTCGTTTAATAACCAGTTAATCAA